>NW_026608054.1:0-91643 GCF_029499605.1 Hyla sarda
GGCTAGCCAGCAAGCAGGTAGCAATGAAAGTAGGAATCTTTCTTTTTAACCCTGTAAGGGGGTGGTGCACTGTACCCGAAGATACTGCCATATCGGGTCAATGCATAGGGCGACGGAAGCAAGCTTCGAAATCGGCCCCCGTTCTCAAAAATCCATTTAATATATGGTCCCCAGATAGGGGACGTATCAGATATTAAACTGATAAGAACAGATACTACACTTGATCTTAGCCAAAAGGCCGAGAAGCGATAACCGTGAAAGGGGCGGGCCCAACAAGGTCCCCTTCATGGGCACTATCACTGCTTGCTGTCAGGGAGGCTGCCAGACAATTTTCCATGCACACTCTGGGCTGGGGGGCAGTCAACCACCAGTACACACAGCAGAACCTAAACCCATACCATTATTGCTAAGCAGCAAGACAGGGGCCCATTGCACTCCCACGGGGCCTTTTTAAATGCAATCCATAACCCGGATTTGCCAGGAACCCTTCTTACTCCTCCTACTTGCATGTGACACTGGGCTTAGGATCTGCATAGGAAACACACACACAAGCACACACCTACCTTTGTTGCCTGCAGATGCCTCCTTGGCTGTCCCCAAACGGTATCAAACCAACACCCACGGGAAGCTGTAAGCATAGAGGACATGCCTGCACCCCATTGGACTTACCTGTGTGGGTTAAATCCGGGTTATTTGACAACCTATGGCGGTGATGGTTCTGCTCAGGCAGAGCAGTGCTGATGCTCCTCATAAAGCTGTCGCTGCTGTGAAGGTTCTAGGTGACATCACAAATCCCTTTGGTTACATACACAACAAAGCTGGGTTGTTGTTGTTTACACTCTGCAAGGCCTGTGGAAGTGAGTGACATCATAGCACTGTAGTTCTGAGGGTTCAAGATGGATGCAACAATCTCCTGTTGCTTCTATGAAGGCCGTAATAGACGACATCACCAAACAGCTCCATAGTCACATACACAGCAAAGGAGAGATGTTGTTTACACCTAGTGATGTCAGTGGTATTGAGTGACATCACAGCACAGTGCTAAGGCTCCTGGGCCTGGACACAGCAGCGGCTGCAATATCTCAACGGAGAATACGTTTATATCTATGTGTGTGTGTGCGCATATATATATATATATATATATATATATATATATATATATATATATTTCTCCGCCGAAATCACTTTTAAACCCATTTCCACCTTTTTTTCCCTTCTCTTCCTCTTACTTTTTTTTCACGTTTTTTTACGTTTTTCTCCTTTTCGCCTCTTTTCTGGGCGTATTATTCTTCTTTTTCTTCTTTTTTTTCGTCTAATGCATACCCCATCAGTGCAGCAATGCTTATTCAATACCGCCAGCAGATGGAGACACTGGGGGATAATTTTCTAAGGATTTATACTGATTTTTCCTGTCTGAATTTGTCGCACAGAAAGTTGCAGGCCAAATATGTGTGACATTTCTGCGACTTTAGCTTCTAGAGCATTTTTACAACATTATACATAGGTGCTGAATACATAAAAAGCGACTGTTCAGCGACAGACAAGTCGCATCGGCTGAAAGTAGGCCAGAATGTCAGTCCATGTTGGAGCAGGTTTAGATACAGTCTAAAGCATAGATCTCAAAGTCTGTGCACAGAATTTAGCAAGGGCCTCGCACCTTCTGATGCATCAGGTAGGTGCACAATAGCATAGCCTAACCCTCTGTACTTTGGTCTATATTGATGCGGGACATAGACAGCCAGCTGATGACCAATCCATTAGTGCAATGGATGGCTGGAAGCATTTGTCTTTGCCTTTGCAATACCACAGAAGCAATGCATGGTCAATGTACAGCAATGACACACCTGTGTGAACAGCCAGGAGACCCCCCCCCCCCCCCCATGTTATGTTACATAGTTACATAGTTAGTACGGTCGAAAAAAGACATATGTCCATCACGTTCAACCAGGGAATTAAGGGGTAGGGGTGTGGCGCGATATTGGGGAAGGGATGAGATTTTATATTTCTTCATAAGCATTAATCTTATTTTGTCAATTAGGAACATTCAGCACCCACCCGCTATCAAGGCAGCTGCCTATCATGTCATGCCCTACCTGCACAGGTGTGCTGGCTACTCAAATGATCCAATTAAGGAGGCCATTTAGTCAGCAGCAGCAGAAGTCCTGTGCCTGGACGCTCCAACAGGGGCCAGACACAAGCAGAAGCAGAAGCAGCAGAAGCAGCAGCAGCACCACCTTTTGTTTTTTGGCTGCAGCAGCAGCAAGGCCCACAGGGCTGGCTAGCTGGCTAGCCAGCAAGCAGGTAGCAATGAAAGTAGGAATCTTTCTTTTTAACCCTGTAAGGGGGTGGTGCACTGTACCCGAAGATACTGCCATATCGGGTCAATGCATAGGGCGACGGAAGCAAGCTTCGAAATCGGCCCCCGTTCTCAAAAATCCATTTAATATATGGTCCCCAGATAGGGGACGTATCAGATATTAAACTGATAAGAACAGATACTACACTTGATCTTAGCCAAAAGGCCGAGAAGCGATAACCGTGAAAGGGGCGGGCCCAACAAGGTCCCCTTCATGGGCACTATCACTGCTTGCTGTCAGGGAGGCTGCCAGACAATTTTCCATGCACACTCTGGGCTGGGGGGCAGTCAACCACCAGTACACACAGCAGAACCTAAACCCATACCATTATTGCTAAGCAGCAAGACAGGGGCCCATTGCACTCCCACGGGGCCTTTTTAAATGCAATCCATAACCCGGATTTGCCAGGAACCCTTCTTACTCCTCCTACTTGCATGTGACACTGGGCTTAGGATCTGCATAGGAAACACACACACAAGCACACACCTACCTTTGTTGCCTGCAGATGCCTCCTTGGCTGTCCCCAAACGGTATCAAACCAACACCCACGGGAAGCTGTAAGCATAGAGGACATGCCTGCACCCCATTGGACTTACCTGTGTGGGTTAAATCCGGGTTATTTGACAACCTATGGCGGTGATGGTTCTGCTCAGGCAGAGCAGTGCTGATGCTCCTCATAAAGCTGTCGCTGCTGTGAAGGTTCTAGGTGACATCACAAATCCCTTTGGTTACATACACAACAAAGCTGGGTTGTTGTTGTTTACACTCTGCAAGGCCTGTGGAAGTGAGTGACATCATAGCACTGTAGTTCTGAGGGTTCAAGATGGATGCAACAATCTCCTGTTGCTTCTATGAAGGCCGTAATAGACGACATCACCAAACAGCTCCATAGTCACATACACAGCAAAGGAGAGATGTTGTTTACACCTAGTGATGTCAGTGGTATTGAGTGACATCACAGCACAGTGCTAAGGCTCCTGGGCCTGGACACAGCAGCGGCTGCAATATCTCAACGGAGAATACGTTTATATCTATGTGTGTGTGTGCGCATATATATATATATATATATATATATATATATATATATATATATATTTCTCCGCCGAAATCACTTTTAAACCCATTTCCACCTTTTTTTCCCTTCTCTTCCTCTTACTTTTTTTTCACGTTTTTTTACGTTTTTCTCCTTTTCGCCTCTTTTCTGGGCGTATTATTCTTCTTTTTCTTCTTTTTTTTCGTCTAATGCATACCCCATCAGTGCAGCAATGCTTATTCAATACCGCCAGCAGATGGAGACACTGGGGGATAATTTTCTAAGGATTTATACTGATTTTTCCTGTCTGAATTTGTCGCACAGAAAGTTGCAGGCCAAATATGTGTGACATTTCTGCGACTTTAGCTTCTAGAGCATTTTTACAACATTATACATAGGTGCTGAATACATAAAAAGCGACTGTTCAGCGACAGACAAGTCGCATCGGCTGAAAGTAGGCCAGAATGTCAGTCCATGTTGGAGCAGGTTTAGATACAGTCTAAAGCATAGATCTCAAAGTCTGTGCACAGAATTTAGCAAGGGCCTCGCACCTTCTGATGCATCAGGTAGGTGCACAATAGCATAGCCTAACCCTCTGTACTTTGGTCTATATTGATGCGGGACATAGACAGCCAGCTGATGACCAATCCATTAGTGCAATGGATGGCTGGAAGCATTTGTCTTTGCCTTTGCAATACCACAGAAGCAATGCATGGTCAATGTACAGCAATGACACACCTGTGTGAACAGCCAGGAGACCCCCCCCCCCCCCCATGTTATGTTACATAGTTACATAGTTAGTACGGTCGAAAAAAGACATATGTCCATCACGTTCAACCAGGGAATTAAGGGGTAGGGGTGTGGCGCGATATTGGGGAAGGGATGAGATTTTATATTTCTTCATAAGCATTAATCTTATTTTGTCAATTAGGAACATTCAGCACCCACCCGCTATCAAGGCAGCTGCCTATCATGTCATGCCCTACCTGCACAGGTGTGCTGGCTACTCAAATGATCCAATTAAGGAGGCCATTTAGTCAGCAGCAGCAGAAGTCCTGTGCCTGGACGCTCCAACAGGGGCCAGACACAAGCAGAAGCAGAAGCAGCAGAAGCAGCACCACCTTTTGTTTTTTGGCTGCAGCAGCAGCAAGGCCCACAGGGCTGGCTAGCTGGCTAGCCAGCAAGCAGGTAGCAATGAAAGTAGGAATCTTTCTTTTTAACCCTGTAAGGGGGTGGTGCACTGTACCCGAAGATACTGCCATATCGGGTCAATGCATAGGGCGACGGAAGCAAGCTTCGAAATCGGCCCCCGTTCTCAAAAATCCATTTAATATATGGTCCCCAGATAGGGGACGTATCAGATATTAAACTGATAAGAACAGATACTACACTTGATCTTAGCCAAAAGGCCGAGAAGCGATAACCGTGAAAGGGGCGGGCCCAACAAGGTCCCCTTCATGGGCACTATCACTGCTTGCTGTCAGGGAGGCTGCCAGACAATTTTCCATGCACACTCTGGGCTGGGGGGCAGTCAACCACCAGTACACACAGCAGAACCTAAACCCATACCATTATTGCTAAGCAGCAAGACAGGGGCCCATTGCACTCCCACGGGGCCTTTTTAAATGCAATCCATAACCCGGATTTGCCAGGAACCCTTCTTACTCCTCCTACTTGCATGTGACACTGGGCTTAGGATCTGCATAGGAAACACACACACAAGCACACACCTACCTTTGTTGCCTGCAGATGCCTCCTTGGCTGTCCCCAAACGGTATCAAACCAACACCCACGGGAAGCTGTAAGCATAGAGGACATGCCTGCACCCCATTGGACTTACCTGTGTGGGTTAAATCCGGGTTATTTGACAACCTATGGCGGTGATGGTTCTGCTCAGGCAGAGCAGTGCTGATGCTCCTCATAAAGCTGTCGCTGCTGTGAAGGTTCTAGGTGACATCACAAATCCCTTTGGTTACATACACAACAAAGCTGGGTTGTTGTTGTTTACACTCTGCAAGGCCTGTGGAAGTGAGTGACATCATAGCACTGTAGTTCTGAGGGTTCAAGATGGATGCAACAATCTCCTGTTGCTTCTATGAAGGCCGTAATAGACGACATCACCAAACAGCTCCATAGTCACATACACAGCAAAGGAGAGATGTTGTTTACACCTAGTGATGTCAGTGGTATTGAGTGACATCACAGCACAGTGCTAAGGCTCCTGGGCCTGGACACAGCAGCGGCTGCAATATCTCAACGGAGAATACGTTTATATCTATGTGTGTGTGTGCGCATATATATATATATATATATATATATATATATATATATATATATATATTCTCCGCCGAAATCACTTTTAAACCCATTTCCACCTTTTTTTCCCTTCTCTTCCTCTTACTTTTTTTTCACGTTTTTTTACGTTTTTCTCCTTTTCGCCTCTTTTCTGGGCGTATTATTCTTCTTTTTCTTCTTTTTTTTCGTCTAATGCATACCCCATCAGTGCAGCAATGCTTATTCAATACCGCCAGCAGATGGAGACACTGGGGGATAATTTTCTAAGGATTTATACTGATTTTTCCTGTCTGAATTTGTCGCACAGAAAGTTGCAGGCCAAATATGTGTGACATTTCTGCGACTTTAGCTTCTAGAGCATTTTTACAACATTATACATAGGTGCTGAATACATAAAAAGCGACTGTTCAGCGACAGACAAGTCGCATCGGCTGAAAGTAGGCCAGAATGTCAGTCCATGTTGGAGCAGGTTTAGATACAGTCTAAAGCATAGATCTCAAAGTCTGTGCACAGAATTTAGCAAGGGCCTCGCACCTTCTGATGCATCAGGTAGGTGCACAATAGCATAGCCTAACCCTCTGTACTTTGGTCTATATTGATGCGGGACATAGACAGCCAGCTGATGACCAATCCATTAGTGCAATGGATGGCTGGAAGCATTTGTCTTTGCCTTTGCAATACCACAGAAGCAATGCATGGTCAATGTACAGCAATGACACACCTGTGTGAACAGCCAGGAGACCCCCCCCCCCCCCCCCATGTTATGTTACATAGTTACATAGTTAGTACGGTCGAAAAAAGACATATGTCCATCACGTTCAACCAGGGAATTAAGGGGTAGGGGTGTGGCGCGATATTGGGGAAGGGATGAGATTTTATATTTCTTCATAAGCATTAATCTTATTTTGTCAATTAGGAACATTCAGCACCCACCCGCTATCAAGGCAGCTGCCTATCATGTCATGCCCTACCTGCACAGGTGTGCTGGCTACTCAAATGATCCAATTAAGGAGGCCATTTAGTCAGCAGCAGCAGAAGTCCTGTGCCTGGACGCTCCAACAGGGGCCAGACACAAGCAGAAGCAGAAGCAGCAGAAGCAGCAGCAGCACCACCTTTTGTTTTTTGGCTGCAGCAGCAGCAAGGCCCACAGGGCTGGCTAGCTGGCTAGCCAGCAAGCAGGTAGCAATGAAAGTAGGAATCTTTCTTTTTAACCCTGTAAGGGGGTGGTGCACTGTACCCGAAGATACTGCCATATCGGGTCAATGCATAGGGCGACGGAAGCAAGCTTCGAAATCGGCCCCCGTTCTCAAAAATCCATTTAATATATGGTCCCCAGATAGGGGACGTATCAGATATTAAACTGATAAGAACAGATACTACACTTGATCTTAGCCAAAAGGCCGAGAAGCGATAACCGTGAAAGGGGCGGGCCCAACAAGGTCCCCTTCATGGGCACTATCACTGCTTGCTGTCAGGGAGGCTGCCAGACAATTTTCCATGCACACTCTGGGCTGGGGGGCAGTCAACCACCAGTACACACAGCAGAACCTAAACCCATACCATTATTGCTAAGCAGCAAGACAGGGGCCCATTGCACTCCCACGGGGCCTTTTTAAATGCAATCCATAACCCGGATTTGCCAGGAACCCTTCTTACTCCTCCTACTTGCATGTGACACTGGGCTTAGGATCTGCATAGGAAACACACACACAAGCACACACCTACCTTTGTTGCCTGCAGATGTCTCCTTGGCTGTCCCCAAACGGTATCAAACCAACACCCACGGGAAGCTGTAAGCATAGAGGACATGCCTGCACCCCATTGGACTTACCTGTGTGGGTTAAATCCGGGTTATTTGACAACCTATGGCGGTGATGGTTCTGCTCAGGCAGAGCAGTGCTGATGCTCCTCATAAAGCTGTCGCTGCTGTGAAGGTTCTAGGTGACATCACAAATCCCTTTGGTTACATACACAACAAAGCTGGGTTGTTGTTGTTTACACTCTGCAAGGCCTGTGGAAGTGAGTGACATCATAGCACTGTAGTTCTGAGGGTTCAAGATGGATGCAACAATCTCCTGTTGCTTCTATGAAGGCCGTAATAGACGACATCACCAAACAGCTCCATAGTCACATACACAGCAAAGGAGAGATGTTGTTTACACCTAGTGATGTCAGTGGTATTGAGTGACATCACAGCACAGTGCTAAGGCTCCTGGGCCTGGACACAGCAGCGGCTGCAATATCTCAACGGAGAATACGTTTATATCTATGTGTGTGTGTGCGCGTATATATATATATATATATATATATATATATATATATATATATATTTCTCCGCCGAAATCACTTTTAAACCCATTTCCACCTTTTTTTCCCTTCTCTTCCTCTTACTTTTTTTTCACGTTTTTTTACGTTTTTCTCCTTTTCGCCTCTTTTCTGGGCGTATTATTCTTCTTTTTCTTCTTTTTTTTCGTCTAATGCATACCCCATCAGTGCAGCAATGCTTATTCAATACCGCCAGCAGATGGAGACACTGGGGGATAATTTTCTAAGGATTTATACTGATTTTTCCTGTCTGAATTTGTCGCACAGAAAGTTGCAGGCCAAATATGTGTGACATTTCTGCGACTTTAGCTTCTAGAGCATTTTTACAACATTATACATAGGTGCTGAATACATAAAAAGCGACTGTTCAGCGACAGACAAGTCGCATCGGCTGAAAGTAGGCCAGAATGTCAGTCCATGTTGGAGCAGGTTTAGATACAGTCTAAAGCATAGATCTCAAAGTCTGTGCACAGAATTTAGCAAGGGCCTCGCACCTTCTGATGCATCAGGTAGGTGCACAATAGCATAGCCTAACCCTCTGTACTTTGGTCTATATTGATGCGGGACATAGACAGCCAGCTGATGACCAATCCATTAGTGCAATGGATGGCTGGAAGCATTTGTCTTTGCCTTTGCAATACCACAGAAGCAATGCATGGTCAATGTACAGCAATGACACACCTGTGTGAACAGCCAGGAGACCCCCCCCCCCCCCATGTTATGTTACATAGTTACATAGTTAGTACGGTCGAAAAAAGACATATGTCCATCACGTTCAACCAGGGAATTAAGGGGTAGGGGTGTGGCGCGATATTGGGGAAGGGATGAGATTTTATATTTCTTCATAAGCATTAATCTTATTTTGTCAATTAGGAACATTCAGCACCCACCCGCTATCAAGGCAGCTGCCTATCATGTCATGCCCTACCTGCACAGGTGTGCTGGCTACTCAAATGATCCAATTAAGGAGGCCATTTAGTCAGCAGCAGCAGAAGTCCTGTGCCTGGACGCTCCAACAGGGGCCAGACACAAGCAGAAGCAGAAGCAGCAGAAGCAGCAGCAGCACCACCTTTTGTTTTTTGGCTGCAGCAGCAGCAAGGCCCACAGGGCTGGCTAGCTGGCTAGCCAGCAAGCAGGTAGCAATGAAAGTAGGAATCTTTCTTTTTAACCCTGTAAGGGGGTGGTGCACTGTACCCGAAGATACTGCCATATCGGGTCAATGCATAGGGCGACGGAAGCAAGCTTCGAAATCGGCCCCCGTTCTCAAAAATCCATTTAATATATGGTCCCCAGATAGGGGACGTATCAGATATTAAACTGATAAGAACAGATACTACACTTGATCTTAGCCAAAAGGCCGAGAAGCGATAACCGTGAAAGGGGCGGGCCCAACAAGGTCCCCTTCATGGGCACTATCACTGCTTGCTGTCAGGGAGGCTGCCAGACAATTTTCCATGCACACTCTGGGCTGGGGGGCAGTCAACCACCAGTACACACAGCAGAACCTAAACCCATACCATTATTGCTAAGCAGCAAGACAGGGGCCCATTGCACTCCCACGGGGCCTTTTTAAATGCAATCCATAACCCGGATTTGCCAGGAACCCTTCTTACTCCTCCTACTTGCATGTGACACTGGGCTTAGGATCTGCATAGGAAACACACACACAAGCACACACCTACCTTTGTTGCCTGCAGATGCCTCCTTGGCTGTCCCCAAACGGTATCAAACCAACACCCACGGGAAGCTGTAAGCATAGAGGACATGCCTGCACCCCATTGGACTTACCTGTGTGGGTTAAATCCGGGTTATTTGACAACCTATGGCGGTGATGGTTCTGCTCAGGCAGAGCAGTGCTGATGCTCCTCATAAAGCTGTCGCTGCTGTGAAGGTTCTAGGTGACATCACAAATCCCTTTGGTTACATACACAACAAAGCTGGGTTGTTGTTGTTTACACTCTGCAAGGCCTGTGGAAGTGAGTGACATCATAGCACTGTAGTTCTGAGGGTTCAAGATGGATGCAACAATCTCCTGTTGCTTCTATGAAGGCCGTAATAGACGACATCACCAAACAGCTCCATAGTCACATACACAGCAAAGGAGAGATGTTGTTTACACCTAGTGATGTCAGTGGTATTGAGTGACATCACAGCACAGTGCTAAGGCTCCTGGGCCTGGACACAGCAGCGGCTGCAATATCTCAACGGAGAATACGTTTATATCTATGTGTGTGTGTGCGCATATATATATATATATATATATATATATATATATATATATATATTCTCCGCCGAAATCACTTTTAAACCCATTTCCACCTTTTTTTCCCTTCTCTTCCTCTTACTTTTTTTTCACGTTTTTTTACGTTTTTCTCCTTTTCGCCTCTTTTCTGGGCGTATTATTCTTCTTTTTCTTCTTTTTTTTCGTCTAATGCATACCCCATCAGTGCAGCAATGCTTATTCAATACCGCCAGCAGATGGAGACACTGGGGGATAATTTTCTAAGGATTTATACTGATTTTTCCTGTCTGAATTTGTCGCACAGAAAGTTGCAGGCCAAATATGTGTGACATTTCTGCGACTTTAGCTTCTAGAGCATTTTTACAACATTATACATAGGTGCTGAATACATAAAAAGCGACTGTTCAGCGACAGACAAGTCGCATCGGCTGAAAGTAGGCCAGAATGTCAGTCCATGTTGGAGCAGGTTTAGATACAGTCTAAAGCATAGATCTCAAAGTCTGTGCACAGAATTTAGCAAGGGCCTCGCACCTTCTGATGCATCAGGTAGGTGCACAATAGCATAGCCTAACCCTCTGTACTTTGGTCTATATTGATGCGGGACATAGACAGCCAGCTGATGACCAATCCATTAGTGCAATGGATGGCTGGAAGCATTTGTCTTTGCCTTTGCAATACCACAGAAGCAATGCATGGTCAATGTACAGCAATGACACACCTGTGTGAACAGCCAGGAGACCCCCCCCCCCCCCCCCCCCATGTTATGTTACATAGTTACATAGTTAGTACGGTCGAAAAAAGACATATGTCCATCACGTTCAACCAGGGAATTAAGGGGTAGGGGTGTGGCGCGATATTGGGGAAGGGATGAGATTTTATATTTCTTCATAAGCATTAATCTTATTTTGTCAATTAGGAACATTCAGCACCCACCCGCTATCAAGGCAGCTGCCTATCATGTCATGCCCTACCTGCACAGGTGTGCTGGCTACTCAAATGATCCAATTAAGGAGGCCATTTAGTCAGCAGCAGCAGAAGTCCTGTGCCTGGACGCTCCAACAGGGGCCAGACACAAGCAGAAGCAGAAGCAGCAGAAGCAGCAGCAGCACCACCTTTTGTTTTTTGGCTGCAGCAGCAGCAAGGCCCACAGGGCTGGCTAGCTGGCTAGCCAGCAAGCAGGTAGCAATGAAAGTAGGAATCTTTCTTTTTAACCCTGTAAGGGGGTGGTGCACTGTACCCGAAGATACTGCCATATCGGGTCAATGCATAGGGCGACGGAAGCAAGCTTCGAAATCGGCCCCCGTTCTCAAAAATCCATTTAATATATGGTCCCCAGATAGGGGACGTATCAGATATTAAACTGATAAGAACAGATACTACACTTGATCTTAGCCAAAAGGCCGAGAAGCGATAACCGTGAAAGGGGCGGGCCCAACAAGGTCCCCTTCATGGGCACTATCACTGCTTGCTGTCAGGGAGGCTGCCAGACAATTTTCCATGCACACTCTGGGCTGGGGGGCAGTCAACCACCAGTACACACAGCAGAACCTAAACCCATACCATTATTGCTAAGCAGCAAGACAGGGGCCCATTGCACTCCCACGGGGCCTTTTTAAATGCAATCCATAACCCGGATTTGCCAGGAACCCTTCTTACTCCTCCTACTTGCATGTGACACTGGGCTTAGGATCTGCATAGGAAACACACACACAAGCACACACCTACCTTTGTTGCCTGCAGATGCCTCCTTGGCTGTCCCCAAACGGTATCAAACCAACACCCACGGGAAGCTGTAAGCATAGAGGACATGCCTGCACCCCATTGGACTTACCTGTGTGGGTTAAATCCGGGTTATTTGACAACCTATGGCGGTGATGGTTCTGCTCAGGCAGAGCAGTGCTGATGCTCCTCATAAAGCTGTCGCTGCTGTGAAGGTTCTAGGTGACATCACAAATCCCTTTGGTTACATACACAACAAAGCTGGGTTGTTGTTGTTTACACTCTGCAAGGCCTGTGGAAGTGAGTGACATCATAGCACTGTAGTTCTGAGGGTTCAAGATGGATGCAACAATCTCCTGTTGCTTCTATGAAGGCCGTAATAGACGACATCACCAAACAGCTCCATAGTCACATACACAGCAAAGGAGAGATGTTGTTTACACCTAGTGATGTCAGTGGTATTGAGTGACATCACAGCACAGTGCTAAGGCTCCTGGGCCTGGACACAGCAGCGGCTGCAATATCTCAACGGCGAATACGTTTATATATATGTGTGTGTGTGCGCGTATATATATATATATATATATATATATATATATATATATTTCTCCGCCGAAATCACTTTTAAACCCATTTCCACCATTTTTTCCCTTCTCTTCCTCTTACTTTTTTTTCACGTTTTTTTACGTTTTTCTCCTTTTCGCCTCTTTTCTGGGCGTATTATTCTTCTTTTTCTTCTTTTTTTTCGTCTAATGCATACCCCATCAGTGCAGCAATGCTTATTCAATACCGCCAGCAGATGGAGACACTGGGGGATAATTTTCTAAGGATTTATACTGATTTTTCCTGTCTGAATTTGTCGCACAGAAAGTTGCAGGCCAAATATGTGTGACATTTCTGCGACTTTAGCTTCTAGAGCATTTTTACAACATTATACATAGGTGCTGAATACATAAAAAGCGACTGTTCAGCGACAGACAAGTCGCATCGGCTGAAAGTAGGCCAGAATGTCAGTCCATGTTGGAGCAGGTTTAGATACAGTCTAAAGCATAGATCTCAAAGTCTGTGCACAGAATTTAGCAAGGGCCTCGCACCTTCTGATGCATCAGGTAGGTGCACAATAGCATAGCCTAACCCTCTGTACTTTGGTCTATATTGATGCGGGACATAGACAGCCAGCTGATGACCAATCCATTAGTGCAATGGATGGCTGGAAGCATTTGTCTTTGCCTTTGCAATACCACAGAAGCAATGCATGGTCAATGTACAGCAATGACACACCTGTGTGAACAGCCAGGAGACCCCCCCCCATGTTATGTTACATAGTTACATAGTTAGTACGGTCGAAAAAAGACATATGTCCATCACGTTCAACCAGGGAATTAAGGGGTAGGGGTGTGGCGCGATATTGGGGAAGGGATGAGATTTTATATTTCTTCATAAGCATTAATCTTATTTTGTCAATTAGGAACATTCAGCACCCACCCGCTATCAAGGCAGCTGCCTATCATGTCATGCCCTACCTGCACAGGTGTGCTGGCTACTCAAATGATCCAATTAAGGAGGCCATTTAGTCAGCAGCAGCAGAAGTCCTGTGCCTGGACGCTCCAACAGGGGCCAGACACAAGCAGAAGCAGAAGCAGCAGAAGCAGCAGCACCACCACCTTTTGTTTTTTGGCTGCAGCAGCAGCAAGGCCCACAGGGCTGGCTAGCTGGCTAGCCAGCAAGCAGGTAGCAATGAAAGTAGGAATCTTTCTTTTTAACCCTGTAAGGGGGTGGTGCACTGTACCCGAAGATACTGCCATATCGGGTCAATGCATAGGGCGACGGAAGCAAGCTTCGAAATCGGCCCCCGTTCTCAAAAATCCATTTAATATATGGTCCCCAGATAGGGGACGTATCAGATATTAAACTGATAAGAACAGATACTACACTTGATCTTAGCCAAAAGGCCGAGAAGCGATAACCGTGAAAGGGGCGGGCCCAACAAGGTCCCCTTCATGGGCACTATCACTGCTTGCTGTCAGGGAGGCTGCCAGACAATTTTCCATGCACACTCTGGGCTGGGGGGCAGTCAACCACCAGTACACACAGCAGAACCTAAACCCATACCATTATTGCTAAGCAGCAAGACAGGGGCCCATTGCACTCCCACGGGGCCTTTTTAAATGCAATCCATAACCCGGATTTGCCAGGAACCCTTCTTACTCCTCCTACTTGCATGTGACACTGGGCTTAGGATCTGCATAGGAAACACACACACAAGCACACACCTACCTTTGTTGCCTGCAGATGCCTCCTTGGCTGTCCCCAAACGGTATCAAACCAACACCCACGGGAAGCTGTAAGCATAGAGGACATGCCTGCACCCCATTGGACTTACCTGTGTGGGTTAAATCCGGGTTATTTGACAACCTATGGCGGTGATGGTTCTGCTCAGGCAGAGCAGTGCTGATGCTCCTCATAAAGCTGTCGCTGCTGTGAAGGTTCTAGGTGACATCACAAATCCCTTTGGTTACATACACAACAAAGCTGGGTTGTTGTTGTTTACACTCTGCAAGGCCTGTGGAAGTGAGTGACATCATAGCACTGTAGTTCTGAGGGTTCAAGATGGATGCAACAATCTCCTGTTGCTTCTATGAAGGCCGTAATAGACGACATCACCAAACAGCTCCATAGTCACATACACAGCAAAGGAGAGATGTTGTTTACACCTAGTGATGTCAGTGGTATTGAGTGACATCACAGCACAGTGCTAAGGCTCCTGGGCCTGGACACAGCAGCGGCTGCAATATCTCAACGGAGAATACGTTTATATCTATGTGTGTGTGTGCGCATATATATATATATATATATATATATATATATATATATATATATATATATTCTCCGCCGAAATCACTTTTAAACCCATTTCCACCTTTTTTTCCCTTCTCTTCCTCTTACTTTTTTTTCACGTTTTTTTACGTTTTTCTCCTTTTCGCCTCTTTTCTGGGCGTATTATTCTTCTTTTTCTTCTTTTTTTTCGTCTAATGCATACCCCATCAGTGCAGCAATGCTTATTCAATACCGCCAGCAGATGGAGCACTGGGGGATAATTTTCTAAGGATTTATACTGATTTTTCCTGTCTGAATTTGTCGCACAGAAAGTTGCAGGCCAAATATGTGTGACATTTCTGCGACTTTAGCTTCTAGAGCATTTTTACAACATTATACATAGGTGCTGAATACATAAAAAGCGACTGTTCAGCGACAGACAAGTCGCATCGGCTGAAAGTAGGCCAGAATGTCAGTCCATGTTGGAGCAGGTTTAGATACAGTCTAAAGCATAGATCTCAAAGTCTGTGCACAGAATTTAGCAAGGGCCTCGCACCTTCTGATGCATCAGGTAGGTGCACAATAGCATAGCCTAACCCTCTGTACTTTGGTCTATATTGATGCGGGACATAGACAGCCAGCTGATGACCAATCCATTAGTGCAATGGATGGCTGGAAGCATTTGTCTTTGCCTTTGCAATACCACAGAGGCAATGCATGGTCAATGTACAGCAATGACACACCTGTGTGAACAGCCAGGAGACCCCCCCCCCCCCCCCCCATGTTATGTTACATAGTTACATAGTTAGTACGGTCGAAAAAAGACATATGTCCATCACGTTCAACCAGGGAATTAAGGGGTAGGGGTGTGGCGCGATATTGGGGAAGGGATGAGATTTTATATTTCTTCATAAGCATTAATCTTATTTTGTCAATTAGGAACATTCAGCACCCACCCGCTATCAAGGCAGCTGCCTATCATGTCATGCCCTACCTGCACAGGTGTGCTGGCTACTCAAATGATCCAATTAAGGAGGCCATTTAGTCAGCAGCAGCAGAAGTCCTGTGCCTGGACGCTCCAACAGGGGCCAGACACAAGCAGAAGCAGAAGCAGCAGAAGCAGCAGCAGCACCACCTTTTGTTTTTTGGCTGCAGCAGCAGCAAGGCCCACAGGGCTGGCTAGCTGGCTAGCCAGCAAGCAGGTAGCAATGAAAGTAGGAATCTTTCTTTTTAACCCTGTAAGGGGGTGGTGCACTGTACCCGAAGATACTGCCATATCGGGTCAATGCATAGGGCGACGGAAGCAAGCTTCGAAATCGGCCCCCGTTCTCAAAAATCCATTTAATATATGGTCCCCAGATAGGGGACGTATCAGATATTAAACTGATAAGAACAGATACTACACTTGATCTTAGCCAAAAGGCCGAGAAGCGATAACCGTGAAAGGGGCGGGCCCAACAAGGTCCCCTTCATGGGCACTATCACTGCTTGCTGTCAGGGAGGCTGCCAGACAATTTTCCATGCACACTCTGGGCTGGGGGGCAGTCAACCACCAGTACACACAGCAGAACCTAAACCCATACCATTATTGCTAAGCAGCAAGACAGGGGCCCATTGCACTCCCACGGGGCCTTTTTAAATGCAATCCATAACCCGGATTTGCCAGGAACCCTTCTTACTCCTCCTACTTGCATGTGACACTGGGCTTAGGATCTGCATAGGAAACACACACACAAGCACACACCTACCTTTGTTGCCTGCAGATGCCTCCTTGGCTGTCCCCAAACGGTATCAAACCAACACCCACGGGAAGCTGTAAGCATAGAGGACATGCCTGCACCCCATTGGACTTACCTGTGTGGGTTAAATCCGGGTTATTTGACAACCTATGGCGGTGATGGTTCTGCTCAGGCAGAGCAGTGCTGATGCTCCTCATAAAGCTGTCGCTGCTGTGAAGGTTCTAGGTGACATCACAAATCCCTTTGGTTACATACACAACAAAGCTGGGTTGTTGTTGTTTACACTCTGCAAGGCCTGTGGAAGTGAGTGACATCATAGCACTGTAGTTCTGAGGGTTCAAGATGGATGCAACAATCTCCTGTTGCTTCTATGAAGGCCGTAATAGACGACATCACCAAACAGCTCCATAGTCACATACACAGCAAAGGAGAGATGTTGTTTACACCTAGTGATGTCAGTGGTATTGAGTGACATCACAGCACAGTGCTAAGGCTCCTGGGCCTGGACACAGCAGCGGCTGCAATATCTCAACGGAGAATACGTTTATATCTATGTGTGTGTGTGCGCATATATATATATATATATATATATATATATATATATATATATATATATTTCTCCGCCGAAATCACTTTTAAACCCATTTCCACCTTTTTTTCCCTTCTCTTCCTCTTACTTTTTTTTCACGTTTTTTTACGTTTTTCTCCTTTTCGCCTCTTTTCTGGGCGTATTATTCTTCTTTTTCTTCTTTTTTTTCGTCTAATGCATACCCCATCAGTGCAGCAATGCTTATTCAATACCGCCAGCAGATGGAGACACTGGGGGATAATTTTCTAAGGATTTATACTGATTTTTCCTGTCTGAATTTGTCGCACAGAAAGTTGCAGGCCAAATATGTGTGACATTTCTGCGACTTTAGCTTCTAGAGCATTTTTACAACATTATACATAGGTGCTGAATACATAAAAAGCGACTGTTCAGCGACAGACAAGTCGCATCGGCTGAAAGTAGGCCAGAATGTCAGTCCATGTTGGAGCAGGTTTAGATACAGTCTAAAGCATAGATCTCAAAGTCTGTGCACAGAATTTAGCAAGGGCCTCGCACCTTCTGATGCATCAGGTAGGTGCACAATAGCATAGCCTAACCCTCTGTACTTTGGTCTATATTGATGCGGGACATAGACAGCCAGCTGATGACCAATCCATTAGTGCAATGGATGGCTGGAAGCATTTGTCTTTGCCTTTGCAATACCACAGAAGCAATGCATGGTCAATGTACAGCAATGACACACCTGTGTGAACAGCCAGGAGACCCCCCCCCCCCCCCCCCATGTTATGTTACATAGTTACATAGTTAGTACGGTCGAAAAAAGACATATGTCCATCACGTTCAACCAGGGAATTAAGGGGTAGGGGTGTGGCGCGATATTGGGGAAGGGATGAGATTTTATATTTCTTCATAAGCATTAATCTTATTTTGTCAATTAGGAACATTCAGCACCCACCCGCTATCAAGGCAGCTGCCTATCATGTCATGCCCTACCTGCACAGGTGTGCTGGCTACTCAAATGATCCAATTAAGGAGGCCATTTAGTCAGCAGCAGCAGAAGTCCTGTGCCTGGACGCTCCAACAGGGGCCAGACACAAGCAGAAGCAGAAGCAGCAGAAGCAGCAGCAGCACCACCTTTTGTTTTTTGGCTGCAGCAGCAGCAAGGCCCACAGGGCTGGCTAGCTGGCTAGCCAGCAAGCAGGTAGCAATGAAAGTAGGAATCTTTCTTTTTAACCCTGTAAGGGGGTGGTGCACTGTACCCGAAGATACTGCCATATCGGGTCAATGCATAGGGCGACGGAAGCAAGCTTCGAAATCGGCCCCCGTTCTCAAAAATCCATTTAATATATGGTCCCCAGATAGGGGACGTATCAGATATTAAACTGATAAGAACAGATACTACACTTGATCTTAGCCAAAAGGCCGAGAAGCGATAACCGTGAAAGGGGCGGGCCCAACAAGGTCCCCTTCATGGGCACTATCACTGCTTGCTGTCAGGGAGGCTGCCAGACAATTTTCCATGCACACTCTGGGCTGGGGGGCAGTCAACCACCAGTACACACAGCAGAACCTAAACCCATACCATTATTGCTAAGCAGCAAGACAGGGGCCCATTGCACTCCCACGGGGCCTTTTTAAATGCAATCCATAACCCGGATTTGCCAGGAACCCTTCTTACTCCTCCTACTTGCATGTGACACTGGGCTTAGGATCTGCATAGGAAACACACACACAAGCACACACCTACCTTTGTTGCCTGCAGATGCCTCCTTGGCTGTCCCCAAACGGTATCAAACCAACACCCACGGGAAGCTGTAAGCATAGAGGACATGCCTGCACCCCATTGGACTTACCTGTGTGGGTTAAATCCGGGTTATTTGACAACCTATGGCGGTGATGGTTCTGCTCAGGCAGAGCAGTGCTGATGCTCCTCATAAAGCTGTCGCTGCTGTGAAGGTTCTAGGTGACATCACAAATCCCTTTGGTTACATACACAACAAAGCTGGGTTGTTGTTGTTTACACTCTGCAAGGCCTGTGGAAGTGAGTGACATCATAGCACTGTAGTTCTGAGGGTTCAAGATGGATGCAACAATCTCCTGTTGCTTCTATGAAGGCCGTAATAGACGACATCACCAAACAGCTCCATAGTCACATACACAGCAAAGGAGAGATGTTGTTTACACCTAGTGATGTCAGTGGTATTGAGTGACATCACAGCACAGTGCTAAGGCTCCTGGGCCTGGACACAGCAGCGGCTGCAATATCTCAACGGAGAATACGTTCATATCTATGTGTGTGTGTGCGCATATATATATATATATATATATATATATATATATATATATATATATTCTCCGCCGAAATCACTTTTAAACCCATTTCCACCTTTTTTTCCCTTCTCTTCCTCTTACTTTTTTTTCACGTTTTTTTACGTTTTTCTCCTTTTCGCCTCTTTTCTGGGCGTATTATTCTTCTTTTTCTTCTTTTTTTTCGTCTAATGCATACCCCATCAGTGCAGCAATGCTTATTCAATACCGCCAGCAGATGGAGACACTGGGGGATAATTTTCTAAGGATTTATACTGATTTTTCCTGTCTGAATTTGTCGCACAGAAAGTTGCAGGCCAAATATGTGTGACATTTCTGCGACTTTAGCTTCTAGAGCATTTTTACAACATTATACATAGGTGCTGAATACATAAAAAGCGACTGTTCAGCGACAGACAAGTCGCATCGGCTGAAAGTAGGCCAGAATGTCAGTCCATGTTGGAGCAGGTTTAGATACAGTCTAAAGCATAGATCTCAAAGTCTGTGCACAGAATTTAGCAAGGGCCTCGCACCTTCTGATGCATCAGGTAGGTGCACAATAGCATAGCCTAACCCTCTGTACTTTGGTCTATATTGATGCGGGACATAGACAGCCAGCTGATGACCAATCCATTAGTGCAATGGATGGCTGGAAGCATTTGTCTTTGCCTTTGCAATACCACAGAAGCAATGCATGGTCAATGTACAGCAATGACACACCTGTGTGAACAGCCAGGAGACCCTCCCCCCCCCCCCCATGTTATGTTACATAGTTACATAGTTAGTACGGTCGAAAAAAGACATATGTCCATCACGTTCAACCAGGGAATTAAGGGGTAGGGGTGTGGCGCGATATTGGGGAAGGGATGAGATTTTATATTTCTTCATAAGCATTAATCTTATTTTGTCAATTAGGAACATTCAGCACCCACCCGCTATCAAGGCAGCTGCCTATCATGTCATGCCCTACCTGCACAGGTGTGCTGGCTACTCAAATGATCCAATTAAGGAGGCCATTTAGTCAGCAGCAGCAGAAGTCCTGTGCCTGGACGCTCCAACAGGGGCCAGACACAAGCAGAAGCAGAAGCAGCAGAAGCAGCAGCAGCACCACCTTTTGTTTTTTGGCTGCAGCAGCAGCAAGGCCCACAGGGCTGGCTAGCTGGCTAGCCAGCAAGCAGGTAGCAATGAAAGTAGGAATCTTTCTTTTTAACCCTGTAAGGGGGTGGTGCACTGTACCCGAAGATACTGCCATATCGGGTCAATGCATAGGGCGACGGAAGCAAGCTTCGAAATCGGCCCCCGTTCTCAAAAATCCATTTAATATATGGTCCCCAGATAGGGGACGTATCAGATATTAAACTGATAAGAACAGATACTACACTTGATCTTAGCCAAAAGGCCGAGAAGCGATAACCGTGAAAGGGGCGGGCCCAACAAGGTCCCCTTCATGGGCACTATCACTGCTTGCTGTCAGGGAGGCTGCCAGACAATTTTCCATGCACACTCTGGGCTGGGGGGCAGTCAACCACCAGTACACACAGCAGAACCTAAACCCATACCATTATTGCTAAGCAGCAAGACAGGGGCCCATTGCACTCCCACGGGGCCTTTTTAAATGCAATCCATAACCCGGATTTGCCAGGAACCCTTCTTACTCCTCCTACTTGCATGTGACACTGGGCTTAGGATCTGCATAGGAAACACACACACAAGCACACACCTACCTTTGTTGCCTGCAGATGCCTCCTTGGCTGTCCCCAAACGGTATCAAACCAACACCCACGGGAAGCTGTAAGCATAGAGGACATGCCTGCACCCCATTGGACTTACCTGTGTGGGTTAAATCCGGGTTATTTGACAACCTATGGCGGTGATGGTTCTGCTCAGGCAGAGCAGTGCTGATGCTCCTCATAAAGCTGTCGCTGCTGTGAAGGTTCTAGGTGACATCACAAATCCCTTTGGTTACATACACAACAAAGCTGGGTTGTTGTTGTTTACACTCTGCAAGGCCTGTGGAAGTGAGTGACATCATAGCACTGTAGTTCTGAGGGTTCAAGATGGATGCAACAATCTCCTGTTGCTTCTATGAAGGCCGTAATAGACGACATCACCAAACAGCTCCATAGTCACATACACAGCAAAGGAGAGATGTTGTTTACACCTAGTGATGTCAGTGGTATTGAGTGACATCACAGCACAGTGCTAAGGCTCCTGGGCCTGGACACAGCAGCGGCTGCAATATCTCAACGGAGAATACGTTTATATCTATGTGTGTGTGTGCGCATATATATATATATATATATATATATATATATATATATATATATCTCCGCCGAAATCACTTTTAAACCCATTTCCACCTTTTTTTCCCTTCTCTTCCTCTTACTTTTTTTTCACGTTTTTTTACGTTTTTCTCCTTTTCGCCTCTTTTCTGGGCGTATTATTCTTCTTTTTCTTCTTTTTTTTCGTCTAATGCATACCCCATCAGTGCAGCAATGCTTATTCAATACCGCCAGCAGATGGAGACACTGGGGGATAATTTTCTAAGGATTTATACTGATTTTTCCTGTCTGAATTTGTCGCACAGAAAGTTGCAGGCCAAATATGTGTGACATTTCTGCGACTTTAGCTTCTAGAGCATTTTTACAACATTATACATAGGTGCTGAATACATAAAAAGCGACTGTTCAGCGACAGACAAGTCGCATCGGCTGAAAGTAGGCCAGAATGTCAGTCCATGTTGGAGCAGGTTTAGATACAGTCTAAAGCATAGATCTCAAAGTCTGTGCACAGAATTTAGCAAGGGCCTCGCACCTTCTGATGCATCAGGTAGGTGCACAATAGCATAGCCTAACCCTCTGTACTTTGGTCTATATTGATGCGGGACATAGACAGCCAGCTGATGACCAATCCATTAGTGCAATGGATGGCTGGAAGCATTTGTCTTTGCCTTTGCAATACCACAGAAGCAATGCATGGTCAATGTACAGCAATGACACACCTGTGTGAACAGCCAGGAGACCCCCCCCCCCCCCCCCACATGTTATGTTACATAGTTACATAGTTAGTACGGTCGAAAAAAGACATATGTCCATCACGTTCAACCAGGGAATTAAGGGGTAGGGGTGTGGCGCGATATTGGGGAAGGGATGAGATTTTATATTTCTTCATAAGCATTAATCTTATTTTGTCAATTAGGAACATTCAGCACCCACCCGCTATCAAGGCAGCTGCCTATCATGTCATGCCCTACCTGCACAGGTGTGCTGGCTACTCAAATGATCCAATTAAGGAGGCCATTTAGTCAGCAGCAGCAGAAGTCCTGTGCCTGGACGCTCCAACAGGGGCCAGACACAAGCAGAAGCAGAAGCAGCAGAAGCAGCAGCAGCACCACCTTTTGTTTTTTGGCTGCAGCAGCAGCAAGGCCCACAGGGCTGGCTAGCTGGCTAGCCAGCAAGCAGGTAGCAATGAAAGTAGGAATCTTTCTTTTTAACCCTGTAAGGGGGTGGTGCACTGTACCCGAAGATACTGCCATATCGGGTCAATGCATAGGGCGACGGAAGCAAGCTTCGAAATCGGCCCCCGTTCTCAAAAATCCATTTAATATATGGTCCCCAGATAGGGGACGTATCAGATATTAAACTGCTGATAAGAACAGATACTACACTTGATCTTAGCCAAAAGGCCGAGAAGCGATAACCGTGAAAGGGGCGGGCCCAACAAGGTCCCCTTCATGGGCACTATCACTGCTTGCTGTCAGGGAGGCTGCCAGACAATTTTCCATGCACACTCTGGGCTGGGGGGCAGTCAACCACCAGTACACACAGCAGAACCTAAACCCATACCATTATTGCTAAGCAGCAAGACAGGGGCCCATTGCACTCCCACGGGGCCTTTTTAAATGCAATCCATAACCCGGATTTGCCAGGAACCCTTCTTACTCCTCCTACTTGCATGTGACACTGGGCTTAGGATCTGCATAGGAAACACACACACAAGCACACACCTACCTTTGTTGCCTGCAGATGCCTCCTTGGCTGTCCCCAAACGGTATCAAACCAACACCCACGGGAAGCTGTAAGCATAGAGGACATGCCTGCACCCCATTGGACTTACCTGTGTGGGTTAAATCCGGGTTATTTGACAACCTATGGCGGTGATGGTTCTGCTCAGGCAGAGCAGTGCTGATGCTCCTCATAAAGCTGTCGCTGCTGTGAAGGTTCTAGGTGACATCACAAATCCCTTTGGTTACATACACAACAAAGCTGGGTTGTTGTTGTTTACACTCTGCAAGGCCTGTGGAAGTGAGTGACATCATAGCACTGTAGTTCTGAGGGTTCAAGATGGATGCAACAATCTCCTGTTGCTTCTATGAAGGCCGTAATAGACGACATCACCAAACAGCTCCATAGTCACATACACAGCAAAGGAGAGATGTTGTTTACACCTAGTGATGTCAGTGGTATTGAGTGACATCACAGCACAGTGCTAAGGCTCCTGGGCCTGGACACAGCAGCGGCTGCAATATCTCAACGGAGAATACGTTTATATCTATGTGTGTGTGTGCGCATATATATATATATATATATATATATATATATATATATATATATATTTCTCCGCCGAAATCACTTTTAAACCCATTTCCACCTTTTTTTCCCTTCTCTTCCTCTTACTTTTTTTTCACGTTTTTTTACGTTTTTCTCCTTTTCGCCTCTTTTCTGGGCGTATTATTCTTCTTTTTCTTCTTTTTTTTCGTCTAATGCATACCCCATCAGTGCAGCAATGCTTATTCAATACCGCCAGCAGATGGAGACACTGGGGGATAATTTTCTAAGGATTTATACTGATTTTTCCTGTCTGAATTTGTCGCACAGAAAGTTGCAGGCCAAATATGTGTGACATTTCTGCGACTTTAGCTTCTAGAGCATTTTTACAACATTATACATAGGTGCTGAATACATAAAAAGCGACTGTTCAGCGACAGACAAGTCGCATCGGCTGAAAGTAGGCCAGAATGTCAGTCCATGTTGGAGCAGGTTTAGATACAGTCTAAAGCATAGATCTCAAAGTCTGTGCACAGAATTTAGCAAGGGCCTCGCACCTTCTGATGCATCAGGTAGGTGCACAATAGCATAGCCTAACCCTCTGTACTTTGGTCTATATTGATGCGGGACATAGACAGCCAGCTGATGACCAATCCATTAGTGCAATGGATGGCTGGAAGCATTTGTCTTTGCCTTTGCAATACCACAGAAGCAATGCATGGTCAATGTACAGCAATGACACACCTGTGTGAACAGCCAGGAGACCCCCCCCCCCCCCCATGTTATGTTACATAGTTACATAGTTAGTACGGTCGAAAAAAGACATATGTCCATCACGTTCAACCAGGGAATTAAGGGGTAGGGGTGTGGCGCGATATTGGGGAAGGGATGAGATTTTATATTTCTTCATAAGCATTAATCTTATTTTGTCAATTAGGAACATTCAGCACCCACCCGCTATCAAGGCAGCTGCCTATCATGTCATGCCCTACCTGCACAGGTGTGCTGGCTACTCAAATGATCCAATTAAGGAGGCCATTTAGTCAGCAGCAGCAGAAGTCCTGTGCCTGGACGCTCCAACAGGGGCCAGACACAAGCAGAAGCAGAAGCAGCAGAAGCAGCAGCAGCACCACCTTTTGTTTTTTGGCTGCAGCAGCAGCAAGGCCCACAGGGCTGGCTAGCTGGCTAGCCAGCAAGCAGGTAGCAATGAAAGTAGGAATCTTTCTTTTTAACCCTGTAAGGGGGTGGTGCACTGTACCCGAAGATACTGCCATATCGGGTCAATGCATAGGGCGACGGAAGCAAGCTTCGAAATCGGCCCCCGTTCTCAAAAATCCATTTAATATATGGTCCCCAGATAGGGGACGTATCAGATATTAAACTGATAAGAACAGATACTACACTTGATCTTAGCCAAAAGGCCGAGAAGCGATAACCGTGAAAGGGGCGGGCCCAACAAGGTCCCCTTCATGGGCACTATCACTGCTTGCTGTCAGGGAGGCTGCCAGACAATTTTCCATGCACACTCTGGGCTGGGGGGCAGTCAACCACCAGTACACACAGCAGAACCTAAACCCATACCATTATTGCTAAGCAGCAAGACAGGGGCCCATTGCACTCCCACGGGGCCTTTTTAAATGCAATCCATAACCCGGATTTGCCAGGAACCCTTCTTACTCCTCCTACTTGCATGTGACACTGGGCTTAGGATCTGCATAGGAAACACACACACAAGCACACACCTACCTTTGTTGCCTGCAGATGCCTCCTTGGCTGTCCCCAAACGGTATCAAACCAACACCCACGGGAAGCTGTAAGCATAGAGGACATGCCTGCACCCCATTGGACTTACCTGTGTGGGTTAAATCCGGGTTATTTGACAACCTATGGCGGTGATGGTTCTGCTCAGGCAGAGCAGTGCTGATGCTCCTCATAAAGCTGTCGCTGCTGTGAAGGTTCTAGGTGACATCACAAATCCCTTTGGTTACATACACAACAAAGCTGGGTTGTTGTTGTTTACACTCTGCAAGGCCTGTGGAAGTGAGTGACATCATAGCACTGTAGTTCTGAGGGTTCAAGATGGATGCAACAATCTCCTGTTGCTTCCGTAATAGACGACATCACCAAACAGCTCCATAGTCACATACACAGCAAAGGAGAGATGTTGTTTACACCTAGTGATGTCAGTGGTATTGAGTGACATCACAGCACAGTGCTAAGGCTCCTGGGCCTGGACACAGCAGCGGCTGCAATATCTCAACGGAGAATACGTTTATATCTATGTGTGTGTGTGCGCATATATATATATATATATATATATATATATATATATATATATATATATTCTCCGCCGAAATCACTTTTAAACCCATTTCCACCTTTTTTTCCCTTCTCTTCCTCTTACTTTTTTTTCACGTTTTTTTACGTTTTTCTCCTTTTCGCCTCTTTTCTGGGCGTATTATTCTTCTTTTTCTTCTTTTTTTTCGTCTAATGCATACCCCATCAGTGCAGCAATGCTTATTCAATACCGCCAGCAGATGGAGACACTGGGGGATAATTTTCTAAGGATTTATACTGATTTTTCCTGTCTGAATTTGTCGCACAGAAAGTTGCAGGCCAAATATGTGTGACATTTCTGCGACTTTAGCTTCTAGAGCATTTTTACAACATTATACATAGGTGCTGAATACATAAAAAGCGACTGTTCAGCGACAGACAAGTCGCATCGGCTGAAAGTAGGCCAGAATGTCAGTCCATGTTGGAGCAGGTTTAGATACAGTCTAAAGCATAGATCTCAAAGTCTGTGCACAGAATTTAGCAAGGGCCTCGCACCTTCTGATGCATCAGGTAGGTGCACAATAGCATAGCCTAACCCTCTGTACTTTGGTCTATATTGATGCGGGACATAGACAGCCAGCTGATGACCAATCCATTAGTGCAATGGATGGCTGGAAGCATTTGTCTTTGCCTTTGCAATACCACAGAAGCAATGCATGGTCAATGTACAGCAATGACACACCTGTGTGAACAGCCAGGAGACCCCCCCCCCCCCCATGTTATGTTACATAGTTACATAGTTAGTACGGTCGAAAAAAGACATATGTCCATCACGTTCAACCAGGGAATTAAGGGGTAGGGGTGTGGCGCGATATTGGGGAAGGGATGAGATTTTATATTTCTTCATAAGCATTAATCTTATTTTGTCAATTAGGAACATTCAGCACCCACCCGCTATCAAGGCAGCTGCCTATCATGTCATGCCCTACCTGCACAGGTGTGCTGGCTACTCAAATGATCCAATTAAGGAGGCCATTTAGTCAGCAGCAGCAGAAGTCCTGTGCCTGGACGCTCCAACAGGGGCCAGACACAAGCAGAAGCAGAAGCAGCAGAAGCAGCAGCAGCACCACCTTTTGTTTTTTGGCTGCAGCAGCAGCAAGGCCCACAGGGCTGGCTAGCTGGCTAGCCAGCAAGCAGGTAGCAATGAAAGTAGGAATCTTTCTTTTTAACCCTGTAAGGGGGTGGTGCACTGTACCCGAAGATACTGCCATATCGGGTCAATGCATAGGGCGACGGAAGCAAGCTTCGAAATCGGCCCCCGTTCTCAAAAATCCATTTAATATATGGTCCCCAGATAGGGGACGTATCAGATATTAAACTGATAAGAACAGATACTACACTTGATCTTAGCCAAAAGGCCGAGAAGCGATAACCGTGAAAGGGGCGGGCCCAACAAGGTCCCCTTCATGGGCACTATCACTGCTTGCTGTCAGGGAGGCTGCCAGACAATTTTCCATGCACACTCTGGGCTGGGGGGCAGTCAACCACCAGTACACACAGCAGAACCTAAACCCATACCATTATTGCTAAGCAGCAAGACAGGGGCCCATTGCACTCCCACGGGGCCTTTTTAAATGCAATCCATAACCCGGATTTGCCAGGAACCCTTCTTACTCCTCCTACTTGCATGTGACACTGGGCTTAGGATCTGCATAGGAAACACACACACAAGCACACACCTACCTTTGTTGCCTGCAGATGCCTCCTTGGCTGTCCCCAAACGGTATCAAACCAACACCCACGGGAAGCTGTAAGCATAGAGGACATGCCTGCACCCCATTGGACTTACCTGTGTGGGTTAAATCCGGGTTATTTGACAACCTATGGCGGTGATGGTTCTGCTCAGGCAGAGCAGTGCTGATGCTCCTCATAAAGCTGTCGCTGCTGTGAAGGTTCTAGGTGACATCACAAATCCCTTTGGTTACATACACAACAAAGCTGGGTTGTTGTTGTTTACACTCTGCAAGGCCTGTGGAAGTGAGTGACATCATAGCACTGTAGTTCTGAGGGTTCAAGATGGATGCAACAATCTCCTGTTGCTTCTATGAAGGCCGTAATAGACGACATCACCAAACAGCTCCATAGTCACATACACAGCAAAGGAGAGATGTTGTTTACACCTAGTGATGTCAGTGGTATTGAGTGACATCACAGCACAGTGCTAAGGCTCCTGGGCCTGGACACAGCAGCGGCTGCAATATCTCAACGGAGAATACGTTTATATCTATGTGTGTGTGTGCGCATATATATATATATATATATATATATATATATATATATATATATATTTCTCCGCCGAAATCACTTTTAAACCCATTTCCACCTTTTTTTCCCTTCTCTTCCTCTTACTTTTTTTTCACGTTTTTTTACGTTTTTCTCCTTTTCGCCTCTTTTCTGGGCGTATTATTCTTCTTTTTCTTCTTTTTTTTCGTCTAATGCATACCCCATCAGTGCAGCAATGCTTATTCAATACCGCCAGCAGATGGAGACACTGGGGGATAATTTTCTAAGGATTTATACTGATTTTTCCTGTCTGAATTTGTCGCACAGAAAGTTGCAGGCCAAATATGTGTGACATTTCTGCGACTTTAGCTTCTAGAGCATTTTTACAACATTATACATAGGTGCTGAATACATAAAAAGCGACTGTTCAGCGACAGACAAGTCGCATCGGCTGAAAGTAGGCCAGAATGTCAGTCCATGTTGGAGCAGGTTTAGATACAGTCTAAAGCATAGATCTCAAAGTCTGTGCACAGAATTTAGCAAGGGCCTCGCACCTTCTGATGCATCAGGTAGGTGCACAATAGCATAGCCTAACCCTCTGTACTTTGGTCTATATTGATGCGGGACATAGACAGCCAGCTGATGACCAATCCATTAGTGCAATGGATGGCTGGAAGCATTTGTCTTTGCCTTTGCAATACCACAGAAGCAATGCATGGTCAATGTACAGCAATGACACACCTGTGTGAACAGCCAGGAGACCCCCCCCCCCCCCCCATGTTATGTTACATAGTTACATAGTTAGTACGGTCGAAAAAAGACATATGTCCATCACGTTCAACCAGGGAATTAAGGGGTAGGGGTGTGGCGCGATATTGGGGAAGGGATGAGATTTTATATTTCTTCATAAGCATTAATCTTATTTTGTCAATTAGGAACATTCAGCACCCACCCGCTATCAAGGCAGCTGCCTATCATGTCATGCCCTACCTGCACAGGTGTGCTGGCTACTCAAATGATCCAATTAAGGAGGCCATTTAGTCAGCAGCAGCAGAAGTCCTGTGCCTGGACGCTCCAACAGGGGCCAGACACAAGCAGAAGCAGAAGCAGCAGAAGCAGCAGCAGCACCACCTTTTGTTTTTTGGCTGCAGCAGCAGCAAGGCCCACAGGGCTGGCTAGCTGGCTAGCCAGCAAGCAGGTAGCAATGAAAGTAGGAATCTTTCTTTTTAACCCTGTAAGGGGGTGGTGCACTGTACCCGAAGATACTGCCATATCGGGTCAATGCATAGGGCGACGGAAGCAAGCTTCGAAATCGGCCCCCGTTCTCAAAAATCCATTTAATATATGGTCCCCAGATAGGGGACGTATCAGATATTAAACTGATAAGAACAGATACTACACTTGATCTTAGCCAAAAGGCCGAGAAGCGATAACCGTGAAAGGGGCGGGCCCAACAAGGTCCCCTTCATGGGCACTATCACTGCTTGCTGTCAGGGAGGCTGCCAGACAATTTTCCATGCACACTCTGGGCTGGGGGGCAGTCAACCACCAGTACACACAGCAGAACCTAAACCCATACCATTATTGCTAAGCAGCAAGACAGGGGCCCATTGCACTCCCACGGGGCCTTTTTAAATGCAATCCATAACCCGGATTTGCCAGGAACCCTTCTTACTCCTCCTACTTGCATGTGACACTGGGCTTAGGATCTGCATAGGAAACACACACACAAGCACACACCTACCTTTGTTGCCTGCAGATGCCTCCTTGGCTGTCCCCAAACGGTATCAAACCAACACCCACGGGAAGCTGTAAGCATAGAGGACATGCCTGCACCCCATTGGACTTACCTGTGTGGGTTAAATCCGGGTTATTTGACAACCTATGGCGGTGATGGTTCTGCTCAGGCAGAGCAGTGCTGATGCTCCTCATAAAGCTGTCGCTGCTGTGAAGGTTCTAGGTGACATCACAAATCCCTTTGGTTACATACACAACAAAGCTGGGTTGTTGTTGTTTACACTCTGCAAGGCCTGTGGAAGTGAGTGACATCATAGCACTGTAGTTCTGAGGGTTCAAGATGGATGCAACAATCTCCTGTTGCTTCTATGAAGGCCGTAATAGACGACATCACCAAACAGCTCCATAGTCACATACACAGCAAAGGAGAGATGTTGTTTACACCTAGTGATGTCAGTGGTATTGAGTGACATCACAGCACAGTGCTAAGGCTCCTGGGCCTGGACACAGCAGCGGCTGCAATATCTCAACGGAGAATACGTTTATATCTATGTGTGTGTGTGCGCATATATATATATATATATATATATATATATATATATATATATATATTTCTCCGCCGAAATCACTTTTAAACCCATTTCCACCTTTTTTTCCCTTCTCTTCCTCTTACTTTTTTTTCACGTTTTTTTACGTTTTTCTCCTTTTCGCCTCTTTTCTGGGCGTATTATTCTTCTTTTTCTTCTTTTTTTTCGTCTAATGCATACCCCATCAGTGCAGCAATGCTTATTCAATACCGCCAGCAGATGGAGACACTGGGGGATAATTTTCTAAGGATTTATACTGATTTTTCCTGTCTGAATTTGTCGCACAGAAAGTTGCAGGCCAAATATGTGTGACATTTCTGCGACTTTAGCTTCTAGAGCATTTTTACAACATTATACATAGGTGCTGAATACATAAAAAGCGACTGTTCAGCGACAGACAAGTCGCATCGGCTGAAAGTAGGCCAGAATGTCAGTCCATGTTGGAGCAGGTTTAGATACAGTCTAAAGCATAGATCTCAAAGTCTGTGCACAGAATTTAGCAAGGGCCTCGCACCTTCTGATGCATCAGGTAGGTGCACAATAGCATAGCCTAACCCTCTGTACTTTGGTCTATATTGATGCGGGACATAGACAGCCAGCTGATGACCAATCCATTAGTGCAATGGATGGCTGGAAGCATTTGTCTTTGCCTTTGCAATACCACAGAAGCAATGCATGGTCAATGTACAGCAATGACACACCTGTGTGAACAGCCAGGAGACCCCCCCCCCCATGTTATGTTACATAGTTACATAGTTAGTACGGTCGAAAAAAGACATATGTCCATCACGTTCAACCAGGGAATTAAGGGGTAGGGGTGTGGCGCGATATTGGGGAAGGGATGAGATTTTATATTTCTTCATAAGCATTAATCTTATTTTGTCAATTAGGAACATTCAGCACCCACCCGCTATCAAGGCAGCTGCCTATCATGTCATGCCCTACCTGCACAGGTGTGCTGGCTACTCAAATGATCCAATTAAGGAGGCCATTTAGTCAGCAGCAGCAGAAGTCCTGTGCCTGGACGCTCCAACAGGGGCCAGACACAAGCAGAAGCAGAAGCAGCAGAAGCAGCAGCAGCACCACCTTTTGTTTTTTGGCTGCAGCAGCAGCAAGGCCCACAGGGCTGGCTAGCTGGCTAGCCAGCAAGCAGGTAGCAATGAAAGTAGGAATCTTTCTTTTTAACCCTGTAAGGGGGTGGTGCACTGTACCCGAAGATACTGCCATATCGGGTCAATGCATAGGGCGACGGAAGCAAGCTTCGAAATCGGCCCCCGTTCTCAAAAATCCATTTAATATATGGTCCCCAGATAGGGGACGTATCAGATATTAAACTGATAAGAACAGATACTACACTTGATCTTAGCCAAAAGGCCGAGAAGCGATAACCGTGAAAGGGGCGGGCCCAACAAGGTCCCCTTCATGGGCACTATCACTGCTTGCTGTCAGGGAGGCTGCCAGACAATTTTCCATGCACACTCTGGGCTGGGGGGCAGTCAACCACCAGTACACACAGCAGAACCTAAACCCATACCATTATTGCTAAGCAGCAAGACAGGGGCCCATTGCACTCCCACGGGGCCTTTTTAAATGCAATCCATAACCCGGATTTGCCAGGAACCCTTCTTACTCCTCCTACTTGCATGTGACACTGGGCTTAGGATCTGCATAGGAAACACACACACAAGCACACACCTACCTTTGTTGCCTGCAGATGCCTCCTTGGCTGTCCCCAAACGGTATCAAACCAACACCCACGGGAAGCTGTAAGCATAGAGGACATGCCTGCACCCCATTGGACTTACCTGTGTGGGTTAAATCCGGGTTATTTGACAACCTATGGCGGTGATGGTTCTGCTCAGGCAGAGCAGTGCTGATGCTCCTCATAAAGCTGTCGCTGCTGTGAAGGTTCTAGGTGACATCACAAATCCCTTTGGTTACATACACAACAAAGCTGGGTTGTTGTTGTTTACACTCTGCAAGGCCTGTGGAAGTGAGTGACATCATAGCACTGTAGTTCTGAGGGTTCAAGATGGATGCAACAATCTCCTGTTGCTTCTATGAAGGCCGTAATAGACGACATCACCAAACAGCTCCATAGTCACATACACAGCAAAGGAGAGATGTTGTTTACACCTAGTGATGTCAGTGGTATTGAGTGACATCACAGCACAGTGCTAAGGCTCCTGGGCCTGGACACAGCAGCGGCTGCAATATCTCAACGGAGAATACGTTTATATCTATGTGTGTGTGTGCGCATATATATATATATATATATATATATATATATATATATATATATATTTCTCCGCCGAAATCACTTTTAAACCCATTTCCACCTTTTTTTCCCTTCTCTTCCTCTTACTTTTTTTTCACGTTTTTTTACGTTTTTCTCCTTTTCGCCTCTTTTCTGGGCGTATTATTCTTCTTTTTCTTCTTTTTTTTCGTCTAATGCATACCCCATCAGTGCAGCAATGCTTATTCAATACCGCCAGCAGATGGAGACACTGGGGGATAATTTTCTAAGGATTTATACTGATTTTTCCTGTCTGAATTTGTCGCACAGAAAGTTGCAGGCCAAATATGTGTGACATTTCTGCGACTTTAGCTTCTAGAGCATTTTTACAACATTATACATAGGTGCTGAATACATAAAAAGCGACTGTTCAGCGACAGACAAGTCGCATCGGCTGAAAGTAGGCCAGAATGTCAGTCCATGTTGGAGCAGGTTTAGATACAGTCTAAAGCATAGATCTCAAAGTCTGTGCACAGAATTTAGCAAGGGCCTTGCACCTTCTGATGCATCAGGTAGGTGCACAATAGCATAGCCTAACCCTCTGTACTTTGGTCTATATTGATGCGGGACATAGACAGCCAGCTGATGACCAATCCATTAGTGCAATGGATGGCTGGAAGCATTTGTCTTTGCCTTTGCAATACCACAGAAGCAATGCATGGTCAATGTACAGCAATGACACACCTGTGTGAACAGCCAGGAGACCCCCCCCCCCCCCCCATGTTATGTTACATAGTTACATAGTTAGTACGGTCGAAAAAAGACATATGTCCATCACGTTCAACCAGGGAATTAAGGGGTAGGGGTGTGGCGCGATATTGGGGAAGGGATGAGATTTTATATTTCTTCATAAGCATTAATCTTATTTTGTCAATTAGGAACATTCAGCACCCACCCGCTATCAAGGCAGCTGCCTATCATGTCATGCCCTACCTGCACAGGTGTGCTGGCTACTCAAATGATCCAATTAAGGAGGCCATTTAGTCAGCAGCAGCAGAAGTCCTGTGCCTGGACGCTCCAACAGGGGCCAGACACAAGCAGAAGCAGAAGCAGCAGAAGCAGCAGCAGCACCACCTTTTGTTTTTTGGCTGCAGCAGCAGCAAGGCCCACAGGGCTGGCTAGCTGGCTAGCCAGCAAGCAGGTAGCAATGAAAGTAGGAATCTTTCTTTTTAACCCTGTAAGGGGGTGGTGCACTGTACCCGAAGATACTGCCATATCGGGTCAATGCATAGGGCGACGGAAGCAAGCTTCGAAATCGGCCCCCGTTCTCAAAAATCCATTTAATATATGGTCCCCAGATAGGGGACGTATCAGATATTAAACTGATAAGAACAGATACTACACTTGATCTTAGCCAAAAGGCCGAGAAGCGATAACCGTGAAAGGGGCGGGCCCAACAAGGTCCCCTTCATGGGCACTATCACTGCTTGCTGTCAGGGAGGCTGCCAGACAATTTTCCATGCACACTCTGGGCTGGGGGGCAGTCAACCACCAGTACACACAGCAGAACCTAAACCCATACCATTATTGCTAAGCAGCAAGACAGGGGCCCATTGCACTCCCACGGGGCCTTTTTAAATGCAATCCATAACCCGGATTTGCCAGGAACCCTTCTTACTCCTCCTACTTGCATGTGACACTGGGCTTAGGATCTGCATAGGAAACACACACACAAGCACACACCTACCTTTGTTGCCTGCAGATGCCTCCTTGGCTGTCCCCAAACGGTATCAAACCAACACCCACGGGAAGCTGTAAGCATAGAGGACATGCCTGCACCCCATTGGACTTACCTGTGTGGGTTAAATCCGGGTTATTTGACAACCTATGGCGGTGATGGTTCTGCTCAGGCAGAGCAGTGCTGATGCTCCTCATAAAGCTGTCGCTGCTGTGAAGGTTCTAGGTGACATCACAAATCCCTTTGGTTACATACACAACAAAGCTGGGTTGTTGTTGTTTACACTCTGCAAGGCCTGTGGAAGTGAGTGACATCATAGCACTGTAGTTCTGAGGGTTCAAGATGGATGCAACAATCTCCTGTTGCTTCTATGAAGGCCGTAATAGACGACATCACCAAACAGCTCCATAGTCACATACACAGCAAAGGAGAGATGTTGTTTACACCTAGTGATGTCAGTGGTATTGAGTGACATCACAGCACAGTGCTAAGGCTCCTGGGCCTGGACACAGCAGCGGCTGCAATATCTCAACGGAGAATACGTTTATATCTATGTGTGTGTGTGCGCATATATATATATATATATATATATATATATATATATATATATATATTTCTCCGCCGAAATCACTTTTAAACCCATTTCCACCTTTTTTTCCCTTCTCTTCCTCTTACTTTTTTTTCACGTTTTTTTACGTTTTTCTCCTTTTCGCCTCTTTTCTGGGCGTATTATTCTTCTTTTTCTTCTTTTTTTTCGTCTAATGCATACCCCATCAGTGCAGCAATGCTTATTCAATACCGCCAGCAGATGGAGACACTGGGGGATAATTTTCTAAGGATTTATACTGATTTTTCCTGTCTGAATTTGTCGCACAGAAAGTTGCAGGCCAAATATGTGTGACATTTCTGCGACTTTAGCTTCTAGAGCATTTTTACAACATTATACATAGGTGCTGAATACATAAAAAGCGACTGTTCAGCGACAGACAAGTCGCATCGGCTGAAAGTAGGCCAGAATGTCAGTCCATGTTGGAGCAGGTTTAGATACAGTCTAAAGCATAGATCTCAAAGTCTGTGCACAGAATTTAGCAAGGGCCTCGCACCTTCTGATGCATCAGGTAGGTGCACAATAGCATAGCCTAACCCTCTGTACTTTGGTCTATATTGATGCGGGACATAGACAGCCAGCTGATGACCAATCCATTAGTGCAATGGATGGCTGGAAGCATTTGTCTTTGCCTTTGCAATACCACAGAAGCAATGCATGGTCAATGTACAGCAATGACACACCTGTGTGAACAGCCAGGAGACCCCCCCCCCCCCCCATGTTATGTTACATAGTTACATAGTTAGTACGGTCGAAAAAAGACATATGTCCATCACGTTCAACCAGGGAATTAAGGGGTAGGGGTGTGGCGCGATATTGGGGAAGGGATGAGATTTTATATTTCTTCATAAGCATTAATCTTATTTTGTCAATTAGGAACATTCAGCACCCACCCGCTATCAAGGCAGCTGCCTATCATGTCATGCCCTACCTGCACAGGTGTGCTGGCTACTCAAATGATCCAATTAAGGAGGCCATTTAGTCAGCAGCAGCAGAAGTCCTGTGCCTGGACGCTCCAACAGGGGCCAGACACAAGCAGAAGCAGAAGCAGCAGAAGCAGCAGCAGCACCACCTTTTGTTTTTTGGCTGCAGCAGCAGCAAGGCCCACAGGGCTGGCTAGCTGGCTAGCCAGCAAGCAGGTAGCAATGAAAGTAGGAATCTTTCTTTTTAACCCTGTAAGGGGGTGGTGCACTGTACCCGAAGATACTGCCATATCGGGTCAATGCATAGGGCGACGGAAGCAAGCTTCGAAATCGGCCCCCGTTCTCAAAAATCCATTTAATATATGGTCCCCAGATAGGGGACGTATCAGATATTAAACTGATAAGAACAGATACTACACTTGATCTTAGCCAAAAGGCCGAGAAGCGATAACCGTGAAAGGGGCGGGCCCAACAAGGTCCCCTTCATGGGCACTATCACTGCTTGCTGTCAGGGAGGCTGCCAGACAATTTTCCATGCACACTCTGGGCTGGGGGGCAGTCAACCACCAGTACACACAGCAGAACCTAAACCCATACCATTATTGCTAAGCAGCAAGACAGGGGCCCATTGCACTCCCACGGGGCCTTTTTAAATGCAATCCATAACCCGGATTTGCCAGGAACCCTTCTTACTCCTCCTACTTGCATGTGACACTGGGCTTAGGATCTGCATAGGAAACACACACACAAGCACAACCTTTGTTGCCTGCAGATGCCTCCTTGGCTGTCCCCAAACGGTATCAAACCAACACCCACGGGAAGCTGTAAGCATAGAGGACATGCCTGCACCCCATTGGACTTACCTGTGTGGGTTAAATCCGGGTTATTTGACAACCTATGGCGGTGATGGTTCTGCTCAGGCAGAGCAGTGCTGATGCTCCTCATAAAGCTGTCGCTGCTGTGAAGGTTCTAGGTGACATCACAAATCCCTTTGGTTACATACACAACAAAGCTGGGTTGTTGTTGTTTACACTCTGCAAGGCCTGTGGAAGTGAGTGACATCATAGCACTGTAGTTCTGAGGGTTCAAGATGGATGCAACAATCTCCTGTTGCTTCTATGAAGGCCGTAATAGACGACATCACCAAACAGCTCCATAGTCACATACACAGCAAAGGAGAGATGTTGTTTACACCTAGTGATGTCAGTGGTATTGAGTGACATCACAGCACAGTGCTAAGGCTCCTGGGCCTGGACACAGCAGCGGCTGCAATATCTCAACGGAGAATACGTTTATATCTATGTGTGTGTGTGCGCATATATATATATATATATATATATATATATATATATATATATTTCTCCGCCGAAATCACTTTTAAACCCATTTCCACCTTTTTTCCCTTCTCTTCCTCTTACTTTTTTTTCACGTTTTTTTACGTTTTTCTCCTTTTCGCCTCTTTTCTGGGCGTATTATTCTTCTTTTTCTTCTTTTTTTTCGTCTAATGCATACCCCATCAGTGCAGCAATGCTTATTCAATACCGCCAGCAGATGGAGACACTGGGGGATAATTTTCTAAGGATTTATACTGATTTTTCCTGTCTGAATTTGTCGCACAGAAAGTTGCAGGCCAAATATGTGTGACATTTCTGCGACTTTAGCTTCTAGAGCATTTTTACAACATTATACATAGGTGCTGAATACATAAAAAGCGACTGTTCAGCGACAGACAAGTCGCATCGGCTGAAAGTAGGCCAGAATGTCAGTCCATGTTGGAGCAGGTTTAGATACAGTCTAAAGCATAGATCTCAAAGTCTGTGCACAGAATTTAGCAAGGGCCTCGCACCTTCTGATGCATCAGGTAGGTGCACAATAGCATAGCCTAACCCTCTGTACTTTGGTCTATATTGATGCGGGACATAGACAGCCAGCTGATGACCAATCCATTAGTGCAATGGATGGCTGGAAGCATTTGTCTTTGCCTTTGCAATACCACAGAAGCAATGCATGGTCAATGTACAGCAATGACACACCTGTGTGAACAGCCAGGAGACCCCCCCCCCATGTTATGTTACATAGTTACATAGTTAGTACGGTCGAAAAAAGACATATGTCCATCACGTTCAACCAGGGAATTAAGGGGTAGGGGTGTGGCGCGATATTGGGGAAGGGATGAGATTTTATATTTCTTCATAAGCATTAATCTTATTTTGTCAATTAGGAACATTCAGCACCCACCCGCTATCAAGGCAGCTGCCTATCATGTCATGCCCTACCTGCACAGGTGTGCTGGCTACTCAAATGATCCAATTAAGGAGGCCATTTAGTCAGCAGCAGCAGAAGTCCTGTGCCTGGACGCTCCAACAGGGGCCAGACACAAGCAGAAGCAGAAGCAGCAGAAGCAGCAGCAGCACCACCTTTTGTTTTTTGGCTGCAGCAGCAGCAAGGCCCACAGGGCTGGCTAGCTGGCTAGCCAGCAAGCAGGTAGCAATGAAAGTAGGAATCTTTCTTTTTAACCCTGTAAGGGGGTGGTGCACTGTACCCGAAGATACTGCCATATCGGGTCAATGCATAGGGCGACGGAAGCAAGCTTCGAAATCGGCCCCCGTTCTCAAAAATCCATTTAATATATGGTCCCCAGATAGGGGACGTATCAGATATTAAACTGATAAGAACAGATACTACACTTGATCTTAGCCAAAAGGCCGAGAAGCGATAACCGTGAAAGGGGCGGGCCCAACAAGGTCCCCTTCATGGGCACTATCACTGCTTGCTGTCAGGGAGGCTGCCAGACAATTTTCCATGCACACTCTGGGCTGGGGGGCAGTCAACCACCAGTACACACAGCAGAACCTAAACCCATACCATTATTGCTAAGCAGCAAGACAGGGGCCCATTGCACTCCCACGGGGCCTTTTTAAATGCAATCCATAACCCGGATTTGCCAGGAACCCTTCTTACTCCTCCTACTTGCATGTGACACTGGGCTTAGGATCTGCATAGGAAACACACACACAAGCACACACCTACCTTTGTTGCCTGCAGATGCCTCCTTGGCTGTCCCCAAACGGTATCAAACCAACACCCACGGGAAGCTGTAAGCATAGAGGACATGCCTGCACCCCATTGGACTTACCTGTGTGGGTTAAATCCGGGTTATTTGACAACCTATGGCGGTGATGGTTCTGCTCAGGCAGAGCAGTGCTGATGCTCCTCATAAAGCTGTCGCTGCTGTGAAGGTTCTAGGTGACATCACAAATCCCTTTGGTTACATACACAACAAAGCTGGGTTGTTGTTGTTTACACTCTGCAAGGCCTGTGGAAGTGAGTGACATCATAGCACTGTAGTTCTGAGGGTTCAAGATGGATGCAACAATCTCCTGTTGCTTCTATGAAGGCCGTAATAGACGACATCACCAAACAGCTCCATAGTCACATACACAGCAAAGGAGAGATGTTGTTTACACCTAGTGATGTCAGTGGTATTGAGTGACATCACAGCACAGTGCTAAGGCTCCTGGGCCTGGACACAGCAGCGGCTGCAATATCTCAACGGAGAATACGTTTATATCTATGTGTGTGTGTGCGCATATATATATATATATATATATATATATATATATATATATATATATATATTTCTCCGCCGAAATCACTTTTAAACCCATTTCCACCTTTTTTTCCCTTCTCTTCCTCTTACTTTTTTTTCACGTTTTTTTACGTTTTTCTCCTTTTCGCCTCTTTTCTGGGCGTATTATTCTTCTTTTTCTTCTTTTTTTTCGTCTAATGCATACCCCATCAGTGCAGCAATGCTTATTCAATACCGCCAGTAGATGGAGACACTGGGGGATAATTTTCTAAGGATTTATACTGATTTTTCCTGTCTGAATTTGTCGCACAGAAAGTTGCAGGCCAAATATGTGTGACATTTCTGCGACTTTAGCTTCTAGAGCATTTTTACAACATTATACATAGGTGCTGAATACATAAAAAGCGACTGTTCAGCGACAGACAAGTCGCATCGGCTGAAAGTAGGCCAGAATGTCAGTCCATGTTGGAGCAGGTTTAGATACAGTCTAAAGCATAGATCTCAAAGTCTGTGCACAGAATTTAGCAAGGGCCTCGCACCTTCTGATGCATCAGGTAGGTGCACAATAGCATAGCCTAACCCTCTGTACTTTGGTCTATATTGATGCGGGACATAGACAGCCAGCTGATGACCAATCCATTAGTGCAATGGATGGCTGGAAGCATTTGTCTTTGCCTTTGCAATACCACAGAAGCAATGCATGGTCAATGTACAGCAATGACACACCTGTGTGAACAGCCAGGAGACCCCCCCCCCCCATGTTATGTTACATAGTTACATAGTTAGTACGGTCGAAAAAAGACATATGTCCATCACGTTCAACCAGGGAATTAAGGGGTAGGGGTGTGGCGCGATATTGGGGAAGGGATGAGATTTTATATTTCTTCATAAGCATTAATCTTATTTTGTCAATTAGGAACATTCAGCACCCACCCGCTATCAAGGCAGCTGCCTATCATGTCATGCCCTACCTGCACAGGTGTGCTGGCTACTCAAATGATCCAATTAAGGAGGCCATTTAGTCAGCAGCAGCAGAAGTCCTGTGCCTGGACGCTCCAACAGGGGCCAGACACAAGCAGAAGCAGAAGCAGCAGAAGCAGCAGCAGCACCACCTTTTGTTTTTTGGCTGCAGCAGCAGCAAGGCCCACAGGGCTGGCTAGCTGGCTAGCCAGCAAGCAGGTAGCAATGAAAGTAGGAATCTTTCTTTTTAACCCTGTAAGGGGGTGGTGCACTGTACCGGAAGATACTGCCATATCGGGTCAATGCATAGGGCGACGGAAGCAAGCTTCGAAATCGGCCCCCGTTCTCAAAAATCCATTTAATATATGGTCCCCAGATAGGGGACGTATCAGATATTAAACTGATAAGAACAGATACTACACTTGATCTTAGCCAAAAGGCCGAGAAGCGATAACCGTGAAAGGGGCGGGCCCAACAAGGTCCCCTTCATGGGCACTATCACTGCTTGCTGTCAGGGAGGCTGCCAGACAATTTTCCATGCACACTCTGGGCTGGGGGGCAGTCAACCACCAGTACACACAGCAGAACCTAAACCCATACCATTATTGCTAAGCAGCAAGACAGGGGCCCATTGCACTCCCACGGGGCCTTTTTAAATGCAATCCATAACCCGGATTTGCCAGGAACCCTTCTTACTCCTCCTACTTGCATGTGACACTGGGCTTAGGATCTGCATAGGAAACACACACACAAGCACACACCTACCTTTGTTGCCTGCAGATGCCTCCTTGGCTGTCCCCAAACGGTATCAAACCAACACCCACGGGAAGCTGTAAGCATAGAGGACATGCCTGCACCCCATTGGACTTACCTGTGTGGGTTAAATCCGGGTTATTTGACAACCTATGGCGGTGATGGTTCTGCTCAGGCAGAGCAGTGCTGATGCTCCTCATAAAGCTGTCGCTGCTGTGAAGGTTCTAGGTGACATCACAAATCCCTTTGGTTACATACACAACAAAGCTGGGTTGTTGTTGTTTACACTCTGCAAGGCCTGTGGAAGTGAGTGACATCATAGCACTGTAGTTCTGAGGGTTCAAGATGGATGCAACAATCTCCTGTTGCTTCTATGAAGGCCGTAATAGACGACATCACCAAACAGCTCCATAGTCACATACACAGCAAAGGAGAGATGTTGTTTACACCTAGTGATGTCAGTGGTATTGAGTGACATCACAGCACAGTGCTAAGGCTCCTGGGCCTGGACACAGCAGCGGCTGCAATATCTCAACGGAGAATACGTTTATATCTATGTGTGTGTGTGCGCATATATATATATATATATATATATATATATATATATATATATATATTTCTCCGCCGAAATCACTTTTAAACCCATTTCCACCTTTTTTTCCCTTCTCTTCCTCTTACTTTTTTTTCACGTTTTTTTACGTTTTTCTCCTTTTCGCCTCTTTTCTGGGCGTATTATTCTTCTTTTTCTTCTTTTTTTTCGTCTAATGCATACCCCATCAGTGCAGCAATGCTTATTCAATACCGCCAGCAGATGGAGACACTGGGGGATAATTTTCTAAGGATTTATACTGATTTTTCCTGTCTGAATTTGTCGCACAGAAAGTTGCAGGCCAAATATGTGTGACATTTCTGCGACTTTAGCTTCTAGAGCATTTTTACAACATTATACATAGGTGCTGAATACATAAAAAGCGACTGTTCAGCGACAGACAAGTCGCATCGGCTGAAAGTAGGCCAGAATGTCAGTCCATGTTGGAGCAGGTTTAGATACAGTCTAAAGCATAGATCTCAAAGTCTGTGCACAGAATTTAGCAAGGGCCTCGCACCTTCTGATGCATCAGGTAGGTGCACAATAGCATAGCCTAACCCTCTGTACTTTGGTCTATATTGATGCGGGACATAGACAGCCAGCTGATGACCAATCCATTAGTGCAATGGATGGCTGGAAGCATTTGTCTTTGCCTTTGCAATACCACAGAAGCAATGCATGGTCAATGTACAGCAATGACACACCTGTGTGAACAGCCAGGAGACCCCCCCCCCCATGTTATGTTACATAGTTACATAGTTAGTACGGTCGAAAAAAGACATATGTCCATCACGTTCAACCAGGGAATTAAGGGGTAGGGGTGTGGCGCGATATTGGGGAAGGGATGAGATTTTATATTTCTTCATAAGCATTAATCTTATTTTGTCAATTAGGAACATTCAGCACCCACCCGCTATCAAGGCAGCTGCCTATCATGTCATGCCCTACCTGCACAGGTGTGCTGGCTACTCAAATGATCCAATTAAGGAGGCCATTTAGTCAGCAGCAGCAGAAGTCCTGTGCCTGGACGCTCCAACAGGGGCCAGACACAAGCAGAAGCAGAAGCAGCAGAAGCAGCAGCAGCACCACCTTTTGTTTTTTGGCTGCAGCAGCAGCAAGGCCCACAGGGCTGGCTAGCTGGCTAGCCAGCAAGCAGGTAGCAATGAAAGTAGGAATCTTTCTTTTTAACCCTGTAAGGGGGTGGTGCACTGTACCCGAAGATACTGCCATATCGGGTCAATGCATAGGGCGACGGAAGCAAGCTTCGAAATCGGCCCCCGTTCTCAAAAATCCATTTAATATATGGTCCCCAGATAGGGGACGTATCAGATATTAAACTGATAAGAACAGATACTACACTTGATCTTAGCCAAAAGGCCGAGAAGCGATAACCGTGAAAGGGGCGGGCCCAACAAGGTCCCCTTCATGGGCACTATCACTGCTTGCTGTCAGGGAGGCTGCCAGACAATTTTCCATGCACACTCTGGGCTGGGGGGCAGTCAACCACCAGTACACACAGCAGAACCTAAACCCATACCATTATTGCTAAGCAGCAAGACAGGGGCCCATTGCACTCCCACGGGGCCTTTTTAAATGCAATCCATAACCCGGATTTGCCAGGAACCCTTCTTACTCCTCCTACTTGCATGTGACACTGGGCTTAGGATCTGCATAGGAAACACACACACAAGCACACACCTACCTTTGTTGCCTGCAGATGCCTCCTTGGCTGTCCCCAAACGGTATCAAACCAACACCCACGGGAAGCTGTAAGCATAGAGGACATGCCTGCACCCCATTGGACTTACCTGTGTGGGTTAAATCCGGGTTATTTGACAACCTATGGCGGTGATGGTTCTGCTCAGGCAGAGCAGTGCTGATGCTCCTCATAAAGCTGTCGCTGCTGTGAAGGTTCTAGGTGACATCACAAATCCCTTTGGTTACATACACAACAAAGCTGGGTTGTTGTTGTTTACACTCTGCAAGGCCTGTGGAAGTGAGTGACATCATAGCACTGTAGTTCTGAGGGTTCAAGATGGATGCAACAATCTCCTGTTGCTTCTATGAAGGCCGTAATAGACGACATCACCAAACAGCTCCATAGTCACATACACAGCAAAGGAGAGATGTTGTTTACACCTAGTGATGTCAGTGGTATTGAGTGACATCACAGCACAGTGCTAAGGCTCCTGGGCCTGGACACAGCAGCGGCTGCAATATCTCAACGGAGAATACGTTTATATCTATGTGTGTGTGTGCGCATATATATATATATATATATATATATATATATATATATATATATATTTCTCCGCCGAAATCACTTTTAAACCCATTTCCACCTTTTTTTCCCTTCTCTTCCTCTTACTTTTTTTTCACGTTTTTCTACGTTTTTCTCCTTTTCGCCTCTTTTCTGGGCGTATTATTCTTCTTTTTCTTCTTTTTTTTCGTCTAATGCATACCCCATCAGTGCAGCAATGCTTATTCAATACCGCCAGCAGATGGAGACACTGGGGGATAATTTTCTAAGGATTTATACTGATTTTTCCTGTCTGAATTTGTCGCACAGAAAGTTGCAGGCCAAATATGTGTGACATTTCTGCGACTTTAGCTTCTAGAGCATTTTTACAACATTATACATAGGTGCTGAATACATAAAAAACGACTGTTCAGCGACAGACAAGTCGCATCGGCTGAAAGTAGGCCAGAATGTCAGTCCATGTTGGAGCAGGTTTAGATACAGTCTAAAGCATAGATCTCAAAGTCTGTGCACAGAATTTAGCAAGGGCCTCGCACCTTCTGATGCATCAGGTAGGTGCACAATAGCATAGCCTAACCCTCTGTACTTTGGTCTATATTGATGCGGGACATAGACAGCCAGCTGATGACCAATCCATTAGTGCAATGGATGGCTGGAAGCATTTGTCTTTGCCTTTGCAATACCACAGAAGCAATGCATGGTCAATGTACAGCAATGACACACCTGTGTGAACAGCCAGGAGACCCCCCCCCCCATGTTATGTTACATAGTTACATAGTTAGTACGGTCGAAAAAAGACATATGTCCATCACGTTCAACCAGGGAATTAAGGGGTAGGGGTGTGGCGCGATATTGGGGAAGGGATGAGATTTTATATTTCTTCATAAGCATTAATCTTATTTTGTCAATTAGGAACATTCAGCACCCACCCGCTATCAAGGCAGCTGCCTATCATGTCATGCCCTACCTGCACAGGTGTGCTGGCTACTCAAATGATCCAATTAAGGAGGCCATTTAGTCAGCAGCAGCAGAAGTCCTGTGCCTGGACGCTCCAACAGGGGCCAGACACAAGCAGAAGCAGAAGCAGCAGAAGCAGCAGCAGCACCACCTTTTGTTTTTTGGCTGCAGTAGCAGCAAGGCCCACAGGGCTGGCTAGCTGGCTAGCCAGCAAGCAGGTAGCAATGAAAGTAGGAATCTTTCTTTTTAACCCTGTAAGGGGGTGGTGCACTGTACCGGAAGATACTGCCATATCGGGTCAATGCATAGGGCGACGGAAGCAAGCTTCGAAATCGGCCCCCGTTCTCAAAAATCCATTTAATATATGGTCCCCAGATAGGGGACGTATCAGATATTAAACTGATAAGAACAGATACTACACTTGATCTTAGCCAAAAGGCCGAGAAGCGATAACCGTGAAAGGGGCGGGCCCAACAAGGTCCCCTTCATGGGCACTATCACTGCTTGCTGTCAGGGAGGCTGCCAGACAATTTTCCATGCACACTCTGGGCTGGGGGGCAGTCAACCACCAGTACACACAGCAGAACCTAAACCCATACCATTATTGCTAAGCAGCAAGACAGGGGCCCATTGCACTCCCACGGGGCCTTTTTAAATGCAATCCATAACCCGGATTTGCCAGGAACCCTTCTTACTCCTCCTACTTGCATGTGACACTGGGCTTAGGATCTGCATAGGAAACACACACACAAGCACACACCTAACTTTGTTGCCTGCAGATGCCTCCTTGGCTGTCCCCAAACGGTATCAAACCAACACCCACGGGAAGCTGTAAGCATAGAGGACATGCCTGCACCCCATTGGACTTACCTGTGTGGGTTAAATCCGGGTTATTTGACAACCTATGGCGGTGATGGTTCTGCTCAGGCAGAGCAGTGCTGATGCTCCTCATAAAGCTGTCGCTGCTGTGAAGGTTCTAGGTGACATCACAAATCCCTTTGGTTACATACACAACAAAGCTGGGTTGTTGTTGTTTACACTCTGCAAGGCCTGTGGAAGTGAGTGACATCATAGCACTGTAGTTCTGAGGGTTCAAGATGGATGCAACAATCTCCTGTTGCTTCTATGAAGGCCGTAATAGACGACATCACCAAACAGCTCCATAGTCACATACACAGCAAAGGAGAGATGTTGTTTACACCTAGTGATGTCAGTGGTATTGAGTGACATCACAGCACAGTGCTAAGGCTCCTGGGCCTGGACACAGCAGCGGCTGCAATATCTCAACGGAGAATACGTTTATATCTATGTGTGTGTGTGCGCATATATATATATATATATATATATATATATATATATATATATATTTCTCCGCCGAAATCACTTTTAAACCCATTTCCACCTTTTTTTCCCTTCTCTTCCTCTTACTTTTTTTTCACGTTTTTTTACGTTTTTCTCCTTTTCGCCTCTTTTCTGGGCGTATTATTCTTCTTTTTCTTCTTTTTTTTCGTCTAATGCATACCCCATCAGTGCAGCAATGCTTATTCAATACCGCCAGCAGATGGAGACACTGGGGGATAATTTTCTAAGGATTTATACTGATTTTTCCTGTCTGAATTTGTCGCACAGAAAGTTGCAGGCCAAATATGTGTGACATTTCTGCGACTTTAGCTTCTAGAGCATTTTTACAACATTATACATAGGTGCTGAATACATAAAAAACGACTGTTCAGCGACAGACAAGTCGCATCGGCTGAAAGTAGGCCAGAATGTCAGTCCATGTTGGAGCAGGTTTAGATACAGTCTAAAGCATAGATCTCAAAGTCTGTGCACAGAATTTAGCAAGGGCCTCGCACCTTCTGATGCATCAGGTAGGTGCACAATAGCATAGCCTAACCCTCTGTACTTTGGTCTATATTGATGCGGGACATAGACAGCCAGCTGATGACCAATCCATTAGTGCAATGGATGGCTGGAAGCATTTGTCTTTGCCTTTGCAATACCACAGAAGCAATGCATGGTCAATGTACAGCAATGACACACCTGTGTGAACAGCCAGGAGACCCCCCCCCCCCATGTTATGTTACATAGTTACATAGTTAGTACGGTCGAAAAAAGACATATGTCCATCACGTTCAACCAGGGAATTAAGGGGTAGGGGTGTGGCGCGATATTGGGGAAGGGATGAGATTTTATATTTCTTCATAAGCATTAATCTTATTTTGTCAATTAGGAACATTCAGCACCCACCCGCTATCAAGGCAGCTGCCTATCATGTCATGCCCTACCTGCACAGGTGTGCTGGCTACTCAAATGATCCAATTAAGGAGGCCATTTAGTCAGCAGCAGCAGAAGTCCTGTGCCTGGACGCTCCAACAGGGGCCAGACACAAGCAGAAGCAGAAGCAGCAGAAGCAGCAGCAGCACCACCTTTTGTTTTTTGGCTGCAGCAGCAGCAAGGCCCACAGGGCTGGCTAGCTGGCTAGCCAGCAAGCAGGTAGCAATGAAAGTAGGAATCTTTCTTTTTAACCCTGTAAGGGGGTGGTGCACTGTACCCGAAGATACTGCCATATCGGGTCAATGCATAGGGCGACGGAAGCAAGCTTCGAAATCGGCCCCCGTTCTCAAAAATCCATTTAATATATGGTCCCCAGATAGGGGACGTATCAGATATTAAACTGATAAGAACAGATACTACACTTGATCTTAGCCAAAAGGCCGAGAAGCGATAACCGTGAAAGGGGCGGGCCCAACAAGGTCCCCTTCATGGGCACTATCACTGCTTGCTGTCAGGGAGGCTGCCAGACAATTTTCCATGCACACTCTGGGCTGGGGGGCAGTCAACCACCAGTACACACAGCAGAACCTAAACCCATACCATTATTGCTAAGCAGCAAGACAGGGGCCCATTGCACTCCCACGGGGCCTTTTTAAATGCAATCCATAACCCGGATTTGCCAGGAACCCTTCTTACTCCTCCTACTTGCATGTGACACTGGGCTTAGGATCTGCATAGGAAACACACACACAAGCACACACCTACCTTTGTTGCCTGCAGATGCCTCCTTGGCTGTCCCCAAACGGTATCAAACCAACACCCACGGGAAGCTGTAAGCATAGAGGACATGCCTGCACCCCATTGGACTTACCTGTGTGGGTTAAATCCGGGTTATTTGACAACCTATGGCGGTGATGGTTCTGCTCAGGCAGAGCAGTGCTGATGCTCCTCATAAAGCTGTCGCTGCTGTGAAGGTTCTAGGTGACATCACAAATCCCTTTGGTTACATACACAACAAAGCTGGGTTGTTGTTGTTTACACTCTGCAAGGCCTGTGGAAGTGAGTGACATCATAGCACTGTAGTTCTGAGGGTTCAAGATGGATGCAACAATCTCCTGTTGCTTCTATGAAGGCCGTAATAGACGACATCACCAAACAGCTCCATAGTCACATACACAGCAAAGGAGAGATGTTGTTTACACCTAGTGATGTCAGTGGTATTGAGTGACATCACAGCACAGTGCTAAGGCTCCTGGGCCTGGACACAGCAGCGGCTGCAATATCTCAACGGAGAATACGTTTATATCTATGTGTGTGTGTGCGCATATATATATATATATATATATATATATATATATATATATATATATATATTTCTCCGCCGAAATCACTTTTAAACCCATTTCCACCTTTTTTTCCCTTCTCTTCCTCTTACTTTTTTTTCACGTTTTTTTACGTTTTTCTCCTTTTCGCCTCTTTTCTGGGCGTATTATTCTTCTTTTTCTTCTTTTTTTTCGTCTAATGCATACCCCATCAGTGCAGCAATGCTTATTCAATACCGCCAGCAGATGGAGACACTGGGGGATAATTTTCTAAGGATTTATACTGATTTTTCCTGTCTGAATTTGTCGCACAGAAAGTTGCAGGCCAAATATGTGTGACATTTCTGCGACTTTAGCTTCTAGAGCATTTTTACAACATTATACATAGGTGCTGAATACATAAAAAGCGACTGTTCAGCGACAGACAAGTCGCATCGGCTGAAAGTAGGCCAGAATGTCAGTCCATGTTGGAGCAGGTTTAGATACAGTCTAAAGCATAGATCTCAAAGTCTGTGCACAGAATTTAGCAAGGGCCTCGCACCTTCTGATGCACAATAGCATAGCCTAACCCTCTGTACTTTGGTCTATATTGATGCGGGACATAGACAGCCAGCTGATGACCAATCCATTAGTGCAATGGATGGCTGGAAGCATTTGTCTTTGCCTTTGCAATACCACAGAAGCAATGCATGGTCAATGTACAGCAATGACACACCTGTGTGAACAGCCAGGAGACCCCCCCCCCCCATGTTATGTTACATAGTTACATAGTTAGTACGGTCGAAAAAAGACATATGTCCATCACGTTCAACCAGGGAATTAAGGGGTAGGGGTGTGGCGCGATATTGGGGAAGGGATGAGATTTTATATTTCTTCATAAGCATTAATCTTATTTTGTCAATTAGGAACATTCAGCACCCACCCGCTATCAAGGCAGCTGCCTATCATGTCATGCCCTACCTGCACAGGTGTGCTGGCTACTCAAATGATCCAATTAAGGAGGCCATTTAGTCAGCAGCAGCAGAAGTCCTGTGCCTGGACGCTCCAACAGGGGCCAGACACAAGCAGAAGCAGAAGCAGCAGAAGCAGCAGCAGCACCACCTTTTGTTTTTTGGCTGCAGCAGCAGCAAGGCCCACAGGGCTGGCTAGCTGGCTAGCCAGCAAGCAGGTAGCAATGAAAGTAGGAATCTTTCTTTTTAACCCTGTAAGGGGGTGGTGCACTGTACCCGAAGATACTGCCATATCGGGTCAATGCATAGGGCGACGGAAGCAAGCTTCGAAATCGGCCCCCGTTCTCAAAAATCCATTTAATATATGGTCCCCAGATAGGGGACGTATCAGATATTAAACTGATAAGAACAGATACTACACTTGATCTTAGCCAAAAGGCCGAGAAGCGATAACCGTGAAAGGGGCGGGCCCAACAAGGTCCCCTTCATGGGCACTATCACTGCTTGCTGTCAGGGAGGCTGCCAGACAATTTTCCATGCACACTCTGGGCTGGGGGGCAGTCAACCACCAGTACACACAGCAGAACCTAAACCCATACCATTATTGCTAAGCAGCAAGACAGGGGCCCATTGCACTCCCACGGGGCCTTTTTAAATGCAATCCATAACCCGGATTTGCCAGGAACCCTTCTTACTCCTCCTACTTGCATGTGACACTGGGCTTAGGATCTGCATAGGAAACACACACACAAGCACACACCTACCTTTGTTGCCTGCAGATGCCTCCTTGGCTGTCCCCAAACGGTATCAAACCAACACCCACGGGAAGCTGTAAGCATAGAGGACATGCCTGCACCCCATTGGACTTACCTGTGTGGGTTAAATCCGGGTTATTTGACAACCTATGGCGGTGATGGTTCTGCTCAGGCAGAGCAGTGCTGATGCTCCTCATAAAGCTGTCGCTGCTGTGAAGGTTCTAGGTGACATCACAAATCCCTTTGGTTACATACACAACAAAGCTGGGTTGTTGTTGTTTACACTCTGCAAGGCCTGTGGAAGTGAGTGACATCATAGCACTGTAGTTCTGAGGGTTCAAGATGGATGCAACAATCTCCTGTTGCTTCTATGAAGGCCGTAATAGACGACATCACCAAACAGCTCCATAGTCACATACACAGCAAAGGAGAGATGTTGTTTACACCTAGTGATGTCAGTGGTATTGAGTGACATCACAGCACAGTGCTAAGGCTCCTGGGCCTGGACACAGCAGCGGCTGCAATATCTCAACGGAGAATACGTTTATATCTATGTGTGTGTGTGCGCATATATATATATATATATATATATATATATATATATATATATTCTCCGCCGAAATCACTTTTAAACCCATTTCCACCTTTTTTTCCCTTCTCTTCCTCTTACTTTTTTTTCACGTTTTTTTACGTTTTTCTCCTTTTCGCCTCTTTTCTGGGCGTATTATTCTTCTTTTTCTTCTTTTTTTTCGTCTAATGCATACCCCATCAGTGCAGCAATGCTTATTCAATACCGCCAGCAGATGGAGACACTGGGGGATAATTTTCTAAGGATTTATACTGATTTTTCCTGTCTGAATTTGTCGCACAGAAAGTTGCAGGCCAAATATGTGTGACATTTCTGCGACTTTAGCTTCTAGAGCATTTTTACAACATTATACATAGGTGCTGAATACATAAAAAGCGACTGTTCAGCGACAGACAAGTCGCATCGGCTGAAAGTAGGCCAGAATGTCAGTCCATGTTGGAGCAGGTTTAGATACAGTCTAAAGCATAGATCTCAAAGTCTGTGCACAGAATTTAGCAAGGGCCTCGCACCTTCTGATGCATCAGGTAGGTGCACAATAGCATAGCCTAACCCTCTGTACTTTGGTCTATATTGATGCGGGACATAGACAGCCAGCTGATGACCAATCCATTAGTGCAATGGATGGCTGGAAGCATTTGTCTTTGCCTTTGCAATACCACAGAAGCAATGCATGGTCAATGTACAGCAATGACACACCTGTGTGAACAGCCAGGAGACCCCCCCCCCCATGTTATGTTACATAGTTACATAGTTAGTACGGTCGAAAAAAGACATATGTCCATCACGTTCAACCAGGGAATTAAGGGGTAGGGGTGTGGCGCGATATTGGGGAAGGGATGAGATTTTATATTTCTTCATAAGCATTAATCTTATTTTGTCAATTAGGAACATTCAGCACCCACCCGCTATCAAGGCAGCTGCCTATCATGTCATGCCCTACCTGCACAGGTGTGCTGGCTACTCAAATGATCCAATTAAGGAGGCCATTTAGTCAGCAGCAGCAGAAGTCCTGTGCCTGGACGCTCCAACAGGGGCCAGACACAAGCAGAAGCAGAAGCAGCAGAAGCAGCAGCAGCACCACCTTTTGTTTTTTGGCTGCAGCAGCAGCAAGGCCCACAGGGCTGGCTAGCTGGCTAGCCAGCAAGCAGGTAGCAATGAAAGTAGGAATCTTTCTTTTTAACCCTGTAAGGGGGTGGTGCACTGTACCCGAAGATACTGCCATATCGGGTCAATGCATAGGGCGACGGAAGCAAGCTTCGAAATCGGCCCCCGTTCTCAAAAATCCATTTAATATATGGTCCCCAGATAGGGGACGTATCAGATATTAAACTGATAAGAACAGATACTACACTTGATCTTAGCCAAAAGGCCGAGAAGCGATAACCGTGAAAGGGGCGGGCCCAACAAGGTCCCCTTCATGGGCACTATCACTGCTTGCTGTCAGGGAGGCTGCCAGACAATTTTCCATGCACACTCTGGGCTGGGGGGCAGTCAACCACCAGTACACACAGCAGAACCTAAACCCATACCATTATTGCTAAGCAGCAAGACAGGGGCCCATTGCACTCCCACGGGGCCTTTTTAAATGCAATCCATAACCCGGATTTGCCAGGAACCCTTCTTACTCCTCCTACTTGCATGTGACACTGGGCTTAGGATCTGCATAGGAAACACACACACAAGCACACACCTACCTTTGTTGCCTGCAGATGCCTCCTTGGCTGTCCCCAAACGGTATCAAACCAACACCCACGGGAAGCTGTAAGCATAGAGGACATGCCTGCACCCCATTGGACTTACCTGTGTGGGTTAAATCCGGGTTATTTGACAACCTATGGCGGTGATGGTTCTGCTCAGGCAGAGCAGTGCTGATGCTCCTCATAAAGCTGTCGCTGCTGTGAAGGTTCTAGGTGACATCACAAATCCCTTTGGTTACATACACAACAAAGCTGGGTTGTTGTTGTTTACACTCTGCAAGGCCTGTGGAAGTGAGTGACATCATAGCACTGTAGTTCTGAGGGTTCAAGATGGATGCAACAATCTCCTGTTGCTTCTATGAAGGCCGTAATAGACGACATCACCAAACAGCTCCATAGTCACATACACAGCAAAGGAGAGATGTTGTTTACACCTAGTGATGTCAGTGGTATTGAGTGACATCACAGCACAGTGCTAAGGCTCCTGGGCCTGGACACAGCAGCGGCTGCAATATCTCAACGGAGAATACGTTTATATCTATGTGTGTGTGTGCGCATATATATATATATATATATATATATATATATATATATATATATATTTCTCCGCCGAAATCACTTTTAAACCCATTTCCACCTTTTTTTCCCTTCTCTTCCTCTTACTTTTTTTTCACGTTTTTTTACGTTTTTCTCCTTTTCGCCTCTTTTCTGGGCGTATTATTCTTCTTTTTCTTCTTTTTTTTCGTCTAATGCATACCCCATCAGTGCAGCAATGCTTATTCAATACCGCCAGCAGATGGAGACACTGGGGGATAATTTTCTAAGGATTTATACTGATTTTTCCTGTCTGAATTTGTCGCACAGAAAGTTGCAGGCCAAATATGTGTGACATTTCTGCGACTTTAGCTTCTAGAGCATTTTTACAACATTATACATAGGTGCTGAATACATAAAAAGCGACTGTTCAGCGACAGACAAGTCGCATCGGCTGAAAGTAGGCCAGAATGTCAGTCCATGTTGGAGCAGGTTTAGATACAGTCTAAAGCATAGATCTCAAAGTCTGTGCACAGAATTTAGCAAGGGCCTCGCACCTTCTGATGCATCAGGTAGGTGCACAATAGCATAGCCTAACCCTCTGTACTTTGGTCTATATTGATGCGGGACATAGACAGCCAGCTGATGACCAATCCATTAGTGCAATGGATGGCTGGAAGCATTTGTCTTTGCCTTTGCAATACCACAGAAGCAATGCATGGTCAATGTACAGCAATGACACACCTGTGTGAACAGCCAGGAGACCCCCCCCCCATGTTATGTTACATAGTTACATAGTTAGTACGGTCGAAAAAAGACATATGTCCATCACGTTCAACCAGGGAATTAAGGGGTAGGGGTGTGGCGCGATATTGGGGAAGGGATGAGATTTTATATTTCTTCATAAGCATTAATCTTATTTTGTCAATTAGGAACATTCAGCACCCACCCGCTATCAAGGCAGCTGCCTATCATGTCATGCCCTACCTGCACAGGTGTGCTGGCTACTCAAATGATCCAATTAAGGAGGCCATTTAGTCAGCAGCAGCAGAAGTCCTGTGCCTGGACGCTCCAACAGGGGCCAGACACAAGCAGAAGCAGAAGCAGCAGAAGCAGCAGCAGCACCACCTTTTGTTTTTTGGCTGCAGCAGCAGCAAGGCCCACAGGGCTGGCTAGCTGGCTAGCCAGCAAGCAGGTAGCAATGAAAGTAGGAATCTTTCTTTTTAACCCTGTAAGGGGGTGGTGCACTGTACCCGAAGATACTGCCATATCGGGTCAATGCATAGGGCGACGGAAGCAAGCTTCGAAATCGGCCCCCGTTCTCAAAAATCCATTTAATATATGGTCCCCAGATAGGGGACGTATCAGATATTAAACTGATAAGAACAGATACTACACTTGATCTTAGCCAAAAGGCCGAGAAGCGATAACCGTGAAAGGGGCGGGCCCAACAAGGTCCCCTTCATGGGCACTATCACTGCTTGCTGTCAGGGAGGCTGCCAGACAATTTTCCATGCACACTCTGGGCTGGGGGGCAGTCAACCACCAGTACACACAGCAGAACCTAAACCCATACCATTATTGCTAAGCAGCAAGACAGGGGCCCATTGCACTCCCACGGGGCCTTTTTAAATGCAATCCATAACCCGGATTTGCCAGGAACCCTTCTTACTCCTCCTACTTGCATGTGACACTGGGCTTAGGATCTGCATAGGAAACACACACACAAGCACACACCTACCTTTGTTGCCTGCAGATGCCTCCTTGGCTGTCCCCAAACGGTATCAAACCAACACCCACGGGAAGCTGTAAGCATAGAGGACATGCCTGCACCCCATTGGACTTACCTGTGTGGGTTAAATCCGGGTTATTTGACAACCTATGGCGGTGATGGTTCTGCTCAGGCAGAGCAGTGCTGATGCTCCTCATAAAGCTGTCGCTGCTGTGAAGGTTCTAGGTGACATCACAAATCCCTTTGGTTACATACACAACAAAGCTGGGTTGTTGTTGTTTACACTCTGCAAGGCCTGTGGAAGTGAGTGACATCATAGCACTGTAGTTCTGAGGGTTCAAGATGGATGCAACAATCTCCTGTTGCTTCTATGAAGGCCGTAATAGACGACATCACCAAACAGCTCCATAGTCACATACACAGCAAAGGAGAGATGTTGTTTACACCTAGTGATGTCAGTGGTATTGAGTGACATCACAGCACAGTGCTAAGGCTCCTGGGCCTGGACACAGCAGCGGCTGCAATATCTCAACGGAGAATACGTTTATATCTATGTGTGTGTGTGCGCATATATATATATATATATATATATATATATATATATATATATATCTCCGCCGAAATCACTTTTAAACCCATTTCCACCTTTTTTTCCCTTCTCTTCCTCTTACTTTTTTTTCACGTTTTTTTACGTTTTTCTCCTTTTCGCCTCTTTTCTGGGCGTATTATTCTTCTTTTTCTTCTTTTTTTTCGTCTAATGCATACCCCATCAGTGCAGCAATGCTTATTCAATACCGCCAGCAGATGGAGACACTGGGGGATAATTTTCTAAGGATTTATACTGATTTTTCCTGTCTGAATTTGTCGCACAGAAAGTTGCAGGCCAAATATGTGTGACATTTCTGCGACTTTAGCTTCTAGAGCATTTTTACAACATTATACATAGGTGCTGAATACATAAAAAGCGACTGTTCAGCGACAGACAAGTCGCATCGGCTGAAAGTAGGCCAGAATGTCAGTCCATGTTGGAGCAGGTTTAGATACAGTCTAAAGCATAGATCTCAAAGTCTGTGCACAGAATTTAGCAAGGGCCTCGCACCTTCTGATGCATCAGGTAGGTGCACAATAGCATAGCCTAACCCTCTGTACTTTGGTCTATATTGATGCGGGACATAGACAGCCAGCTGATGACCAATCCATTAGTGCAATGGATGGCTGGAAGCATTTGTCTTTGCCTTTGCAATACCACAGAAGCAATGCATGGTCAATGTACAGCAATGACACACCTGTGTGAACAGCCAGGAGACCCCCCCCCCCATGTTATGTTACATAGTTACATAGTTAGTACGGTCGAAAAAAGACATATGTCCATCACGTTCAACCAGGGAATTAAGGGGTAGGGGTGTGGCGCGATATTGGGGAAGGGATGAGATTTTATATTTCTTCATAAGCATTAATCTTATTTTGTCAATTAGGAACATTCAGCACCCACCCGCTATCAAGGCAGCTGCCTATCATGTCATGCCCTACCTGCACAGGTGTGCTGGCTACTCAAATGATCCAATTAAGGAGGCCATTTAGTCAGCAGCAGCAGAAGTCCTGTGCCTGGACGCTCCAACAGGGGCCAGACACAAGCAGAAGCAGAAGCAGCAGAAGCAGCAGCAGCACCACCTTTTGTTTTTTGGCTGCAGCAGCAGCAAGGCCCACAGGGCTGGCTAGCTGGCTAGCCAGCAAGCAGGTAGCAATGAAAGTAGGAATCTTTCTTTTTAACCCTGTAAGGGGGTGGTGCACTGTACCCGAAGATACTGCCATATCGGGTCAATGCATAGGGCGACGGAAGCAAGCTTCGAAATCGGCCCCCGTTCTCAAAAATCCATTTAATATATGGTCCCCAGATAGGGGACGTATCAGATATTAAACTGATAAGAACAGATACTACACTTGATCTTAGCCAAAAGGCCGAGAAGCGATAACCGTGAAAGGGGCGGGCCCAACAAGGTCCCCTTCATGGGCACTATCACTGCTTGCTGTCAGGGAGGCTGCCAGACAATTTTCCATGCACACTCTGGGCTGGGGGGCAGTCAACCACCAGTACACACAGCAGAACCTAAACCCATACCATTATTGCTAAGCAGCAAGACAGGGGCCCATTGCACTCCCACGGGGCCTTTTTAAATGCAATCCATAACCCGGATTTGCCAGGAACCCTTCTTACTCCTCCTACTTGCATGTGACACTGGGCTTAGGATCTGCATAGGAAACACACACACAAGCACACACCTACCTTTGTTGCCTGCAGATGCCTCCTTGGCTGTCCCCAAACGGTATCAAACCAACACCCACGGGAAGCTGTAAGCATAGAGGACATGCCTGCACCCCATTGGACTTACCTGTGTGGGTTAAATCCGGGTTATTTGACAACCTATGGCGGTGATGGTTCTGCTCAGGCAGAGCAGTGCTGATGCTCCTCATAAAGCTGTCGCTGCTGTGAAGGTTCTAGGTGACATCACAAATCCCTTTGGTTACATACACAACAAAGCTGGGTTGTTGTTGTTTACACTCTGCAAGGCCTGTGGAAGTGAGTGACATCATAGCACTGTAGTTCTGAGGGTTCAAGATGGATGCAACAATCTCCTGTTGCTTCTATGAAGGCCGTAATAGACGACATCACCAAACAGCTCCATAGTCACATACACAGCAAAGGAGAGATGTTGTTTACACCTAGTGATGTCAGTGGTATTGAGTGACATCACAGCACAGTGCTAAGGCTCCTGGGCCTGGACACAGCAGCGGCTGCAATATCTCAACGGAGAATACGTTTATATCTATGTGTGTGTGTGCGCATATATATATATATATATATATATATATATATATATATATATATATTTCTCCGCCGAAATCACTTTTAAACCCATTTCCACCTTTTTTTCCCTTCTCTTCCTCTTACTTTTTTTTCACGTTTTTTTACGTTTTTCTCCTTTTCGCCTCTTTTCTGGGCGTATTATTCTTCTTTTTCTTCTTTTTTTTCGTCTAATGCATACCCCATCAGTGCAGCAATGCTTATTCAATACCGCCAGCAGATGGAGACACTGGGGGATAATTTTCTAAGGATTTATACTGATTTTTCCTGTCTGAATTTGTCGCACAGAAAGTTGCAGGCCAAATATGTGTGACATTTCTGCGACTTTAGCTTCTAGAGCATTTTTACAACATTATACATAGGTGCTGAATACATAAAAAGCGACTGTTCAGCGACAGACAAGTCGCATCGGCTGAAAGTAGGCCAGAATGTCAGTCCATGTTGGAGCAGGTTTAGATACAGTCTAAAGCATAGATCTCAAAGTCTGTGCACAGAATTTAGCAAGGGCCTCGCACCTTCTGATGCATCAGGTAGGTGCACAATAGCATAGCCTAACCCTCTGTACTTTGGTCTATATTGATGCGGGACATAGACAGCCAGCTGATGACCAATCCATTAGTGCAATGGATGGCTGGAAGCATTTGTCTTTGCCTTTGCAATACCACAGAAGCAATGCATGGTCAATGTACAGCAATGACACACCTGTGTGAACAGCCAGGAGACCCCCCCCCCCCCATGTTATGTTACATAGTTACATAGTTAGTACGGTCGAAAAAAGACATATGTCCATCACGTTCAACCAGGGAATTAAGGGGTAGGGGTGTGGCGCGATATTGGGGAAGGGATGAGATTTTATATTTCTTCATAAGCATTAATCTTATTTTGTCAATTAGGAACATTCAGCACCCACCCGCTATCAAGGCAGCTGCCTATCATGTCATGCCCTACCTGCACAGGTGTGCTGGCTACTCAAATGATCCAATTAAGGAGGCCATTTAGTCAGCAGCAGCAGAAGTCCTGTGCCTGGACGCTCCAACAGGGGCCAGACACAAGCAGAAGCAGAAGCAGCAGAAGCAGCAGCAGCACCACCTTTTGTTTTTTGGCTGCAGCAGCAGCAAGGCCCACAGGGCTGGCTAGCTGGCTAGCCAGCAAGCAGGTAGCAATGAAAGTAGGAATCTTTCTTTTTAACCCTGTAAGGGGGTGGTGCACTGTACCCGAAGATACTGCCATATCGGGTCAATGCATAGGGCGACGGAAGCAAGCTTCGAAATCGGCCCCCGTTCTCAAAAATCCATTTAATATATGGTCCCCAGATAGGGGACGTATCAGATATTAAACTGATAAGAACAGATACTACACTTGATCTTAGCCAAAAGGCCGAGAAGCGATAACCGTGAAAGGGGCGGGCCCAACAAGGTCCCCTTCATGGGCACTATCACTGCTTGCTGTCAGGGAGGCTGCCAGACAATTTTCCATGCACACTGGGGGCAGTCAACCACCAGTACACACAGCAGAACCTAAACCCATACCATTATTGCTAAGCAGCAAGACAGGGGCCCATTGCACTCCCACGGGGCCTTTTTAAATGCAATCCATAACCCGGATTTGCCAGGAACCCTTCTTACTCCTCCTACTTGCATGTGACACTGGGCTTAGGATCTGCATAGGAAACACACACACAAGCACACACCTACCTTTGTTGCCTGCAGATGCCTCCTTGGCTGTCCCCAAACGGTATCAAACCAACACCCACGGGAAGCTGTAAGCATAGAGGACATGCCTGCACCCCATTGGACTTACCTGTGTGGGTTAAATCCGGGTTATTTGACAACCTATGGCGGTGATGGTTCTGCTCAGGCAGAGCAGTGCTGATGCTCCTCATAAAGCTGTCGCTGCTGTGAAGGTTCTAGGTGACATCACAAATCCCTTTGGTTACATACACAACAAAGCTGGGTTGTTGTTGTTTACACTCTGCAAGGCCTGTGGAAGTGAGTGACATCATAGCACTGTAGTTCTGAGGGTTCAAGATGGATGCAACAATCTCCTGTTGCTTCTATGAAGGCCGTAATAGACGACATCACCAAACAGCTCCATAGTCACATACACAGCAAAGGAGAGATGTTGTTTACACCTAGTGATGTCAGTGGTATTGAGTGACATCACAGCACAGTGCTAAGGCTCCTGGGCCTGGACACAGCAGCGGCTGCAATATCTCAACGGAGAATACGTTTATATCTATGTGTGTGTGTGCGCATATATATATATATATATATATATATATATATATATATATATATATTTCTCCGCCGAAATCACTTTTAAACCCATTTCCACCTTTTTTTCCCTTCTCTTCCTCTTACTTTTTTTTCACGTTTTTTTACGTTTTTCTCCTTTTCGCCTCTTTTCTGGGCGTATTATTCTTCTTTTTCTTCTTTTTTTTCGTCTAATGCATACCCCATCAGTGCAGCAATGCTTATTCAATACCGCCAGCAGATGGAGACACTGGGGGATAATTTTCTAAGGATTTATACTGATTTTTCCTGTCTGAATTTGTCGCACAGAAAGTTGCAGGCCAAATATGTGTGACATTTCTGCGACTTTAGCTTCTAGAGCATTTTTACAACATTATACATAGGTGCTGAATACATAAAAAGCGACTGTTCAGCGACAGACAAGTCGCATCGGCTGAAAGTAGGCCAGAATGTCAGTCCATGTTGGAGCAGGTTTAGATACAGTCTAAAGCATAGATCTCAAAGTCTGTGCACAGAATTTAGCAAGGGCCTCGCACCTTCTGATGCATCAGGTAGGTGCACAATAGCATAGCCTAACCCTCTGTACTTTGGTCTATATTGATGCGGGACATAGACAGCCAGCTGATGACCAATCCATTAGTGCAATGGATGGCTGGAAGCATTTGTCTTTGCCTTTGCAATACCACAGAAGCAATGCATGGTCAATGTACAGCAATGACACACCTGTGTGAACAGCCAGGAGACCCCCCCCCCCATGTTATGTTACATAGTTACATAGTTAGTACGGTCGAAAAAAGACATATGTCCATCACGTTCAACCAGGGAATTAAGGGGTAGGGGTGTGGCGCGATATTGGGGAAGGGATGAGATTTTATATTTCTTCATAAGCATTAATCTTATTTTGTCAATTAGGAACATTCAGCACCCACCCGCTATCAAGGCAGCTGCCTATCATGTCATGCCCTACCTGCACAGGTGTGCTGGCTACTCAAATGATCCAATTAAGGAGGCCATTTAGTCAGCAGCAGCAGAAGTCCTGTGCCTGGACGCTCCAACAGGGGCCAGACACAAGCAGAAGCAGAAGCAGCAGAAGCAGCAGCAGCACCACCTTTTGTTTTTTGGCTGCAGCAGCAGCAAGGCCCACAGGGCTGGCTAGCTGGCTAGCCAGCAAGCAGGTAGCAATGAAAGTAGGAATCTTTCTTTTTAACCCTGTAAGGGGGTGGTGCACTGTACCCGAAGATACTGCCATATCGGGTCAATGCATAGGGCGACGGAAGCAAGCTTCGAAATCGGCCCCCGTTCTCAAAAATCCATTTAATATATGGTCCCCAGATAGGGGACGTATCAGATATTAAACTGATAAGAACAGATACTACACTTGATCTTAGCCAAAAGGCCGAGAAGCGATAACCGTGAAAGGGGCGGGCCCAACAAGGTCCCCTTCATGGGCACTATCACTGCTTGCTGTCAGGGAGGCTGCCAGACAATTTTCCATGCACACTCTGGGCTGGGGGGCAGTCAACCACCAGTACACACAGCAGAACCTAAACCCATACCATTATTGCTAAGCAGCAAGACAGGGGCCCATTGCACTCCCACGGGGCCTTTTTAAATGCAATCCATAACCCGGATTTGCCAGGAACCCTTCTTACTCCTCCTACTTGCATGTGACACTGGGCTTAGGATCTGCATAGGAAACACACACACAAGCACACACCTACATTTGTTGCCTGCAGATGCCTCCTTGGCTGTCCCCAAACGGTATCAAACCAACACCCACGGGAAGCTGTAAGCATAGAGGACATGCCTGCACCCCATTGGACTTACCTGTGTGGGTTAAATCCGGGTTATTTGACAACCTATGGCGGTGATGGTTCTGCTCAGGCAGAGCAGTGCTGATGCTCCTCATAAAGCTGTCGCTGCTGTGAAGGTTCTAGGTGACATCACAAATCCCTTTGGTTACATACACAACAAAGCTGGGTTGTTGTTGTTTACACTCTGCAAGGCCTGTGGAAGTGAGTGACATCATAGCACTGTAGTTCTGAGGGTTCAAGATGGATGCAACAATCTCCTGTTGCTTCTATGAAGGCCGTAATAGACGACATCACCAAACAGCTCCATAGTCACATACACAGCAAAGGAGAGATGTTGTTTACACCTAGTGATGTCAGTGGTATTGAGTGACATCACAGCACAGTGCTAAGGCTCCTGGGCCTGGACACAGCAGCGGCTGCAATATCTCAACGGAGAATACGTTTATATCTATGTGTGTGTGTGCGCATATATATATATATATATATATATATATATATATATATATATTTCTCCGCCGAAATCACTTTTAAACCCATTTCCACCTTTTTTTCCCTTCTCTTCCTCTTACTTTTTTTTCACGTTTTTTTACGTTTTTCTCCTTTTCGCCTCTTTTCTGGGCGTATTATTCTTCTTTTTCTTCTTTTTTTTCGTCTAATGCATACCCCATCAGTGCAGCAATGCTTATTCAATACCGCCAGCAGATGGAGACACTGGGGGATAATTTTCTAAGGATTTATACTGATTTTTCCTGTCTGAATTTGTCGCACAGAAAGTTGCAGGCCAAATATGTGTGACATTTCTGCGACTTTAGCTTCTAGAGCATTTTTACAACATTATACATAGGTGCTGAATACATAAAAAGCGACTGTTCAGCGACAGACAAGTCGCATCGGCTGAAAGTAGGCCAGAATGTCAGTCCATGTTGGAGCAGGTTTAGATACAGTCTAAAGCATAGATCTCAAAGTCTGTGCACAGAATTTAGCAAGGGCCTCGCACCTTCTGATGCATCAGGTAGGTGCACAATAGCATAGCCTAACCCTCTGTACTTTGGTCTATATTGATGCGGGACATAGACAGCCAGCTGATGACCAATCCATTAGTGCAATGGATGGCTGGAAGCATTTGTCTTTGCCTTTGCAATACCACAGAAGCAATGCATGGTCAATGTACAGCAATGACACACCTGTGTGAACAGCCAGGAGACCCCCCCCCCATGTTATGTTACATAGTTACATAGTTAGTACGGTCGAAAAAAGACATATGTCCATCACGTTCAACCAGGGAATTAAGGGGTAGGGGTGTGGCGCGATATTGGGGAAGGGATGAGATTTTATATTTCTTCATAAGCATTAATCTTATTTTGTCAATTAGGAACATTCAGCACCCACCCGCTATCAAGGCAGCTGCCTATCATGTCATGCCCTACCTGCACAGGTGTGCTGGCTACTCAAATGATCCAATTAAGGAGGCCATTTAGTCAGCAGCAGCAGAAGTCCTGTGCCTGGACGCTCCAACAGGGGCCAGACACAAGCAGAAGCAGAAGCAGCAGAAGCAGCAGCAGCAGCACCACCTTTTGTTTTTTGGCTGCAGCAGCAGCAAGGCCCACAGGGCTGGCTAGCTGGCTAGCCAGCAAGCAGGTAGCAATGAAAGTAGGAATCTTTCTTTTTAACCCTGTAAGGGGGTGGTGCACTGTACCCGAAGATACTGCCATATCGGGTCAATGCATAGGGCGACGGAAGCAAGCTTCGAAATCGGCCCCCGTTCTCAAAAATCCATTTAATATATGGTCCCCAGATAGGGGACGTATCAGATATTAAACTGATAAGAACAGATACTACACTTGATCTTAGCCAAAAGGCCGAGAAGCGATAACCGTGAAAGGGGCGGGCCCAACAAGGTCCCCTTCATGGGCACTATCACTGCTTGCTGTCAGGGAGGCTGCCAGACAATTTTCCATGCACACTCTGGGCTGGGGGGCAGTCAACCACCAGTACACACAGCAGAACCTAAACCCATACCATTATTGCTAAGCAGCAAGACAGGGGCCCATTGCACTCCCACGGGGCCTTTTTAAATGCAATCCATAACCCGGATTTGCCAGGAACCCTTCTTACTCCTCCTACTTGCATGTGACACTGGGCTTAGGATCTGCATAGGAAACACACACACAAGCACACACCTACCTTTGTTGCCTGCAGATGCCTCCTTGGCTGTCCCCAAACGGTATCAAACCAACACCCACGGGAAGCTGTAAGCATAGAGGACATGCCTGCACCCCATTGGACTTACCTGTGTGGGTTAAATCCGGGTTATTTGACAACCTATGGCGGTGATGGTTCTGCTCAGGCAGAGCAGTGCTGATGCTCCTCATAAAGCTGTCGCTGCTGTGAAGGTTCTAGGTGACATCACAAATCCCTTTGGTTACATACACAACAAAGCTGGGTTGTTGTTGTTTACACTCTGCAAGGCCTGTGGAAGTGAGTGACATCATAGCACTGTAGTTCTGAGGGTTCAAGATGGATGCAACAATCTCCTGTTGCTTCTATGAAGGCCGTAATAGACGACATCACCAAACAGCTCCATAGTCACATACACAGCAAAGGAGAGATGTTGTTTACACCAAGTGATGTCAGTGGTATTGAGTGACATCACAGCACAGTGCTAAGGCTCCTGGGCCTGGACACAGCAGCGGCTGCAATATCTCAACGGAGAATACGTTTATATCTATGTGTGTGTGTGCGCATATATATATATATATATATATATATATATATATATATATATATATATATATATTTCTCCGCCGAAATCACTTTTAAACCCATTTCCACCTTTTTTTCCCTTCTCTTCCTCTTACTTTTTTTTCACGTTTTTTTACGTTTTTCTCCTTTTCGCCTCTTTTCTGGGCGTATTATTCTTCTTTTTCTTCTTTTTTTTCGTCTAATGCATACCCCATCAGTGCAGCAATGCTTATTCAATACCGCCAGCAGATGGAGACACTGGGGGATAATTTTCTAAGGATTTATACTGATTTTTCCTGTCTGAATTTGTCGCACAGAAAGTTGCAGGCCAAATATGTGTGACATTTCTGCGACTTTAGCTTCTAGAGCATTTTTACAACATTATACATAGGTGCTGAATACATAAAAAGCGACTGTTCAGCGACAGACAAGTCGCATCGGCTGAAAGTAGGCCAGAATGTCAGTCCATGTTGGAGCAGGTTTAGATACAGTCTAAAGCATAGATCTCAAAGTCTGTGCACAGAATTTAGCAAGGGCCTCGCACCTTCTGATGCATCAGGTAGGTGCACAATAGCATAGCCTAACCCTCTGTACTTTGGTCTATATTGATGCGGGACATAGACAGCCAGCTGATGACCAATCCATTAGTGCAATGGATGGCTGGAAGCATTTGTCTTTGCCTTTGCAATACCACAGAAGCAATGCATGGTCAATGTACAGCAATGACACACCTGTGTGAACAGCCAGGAGACCCCCCCCCATGTTATGTTACATAGTTACATAGTTAGTACGGTCGAAAAAAGACATATGTCCATCACGTTCAACCAGGGAATTAAGGGGTAGGGGTGTGGCGCGATATTGGGGAAGGGATGAGATTTTATATTTCTTCATAAGCATTAATCTTATTTTGTCAATTAGGAACATTCAGCACCCACCCGCTATCAAGGCAGCTGCCTATCATGTCATGCCCTACCTGCACAGGTGTGCTGGCTACTCAAATGATCCAATTAAGGAGGCCATTTAGTCAGCAGCAGCAGAAGTCCTGTGCCTGGACGCTCCAACAGGGGCCAGACACAAGCAGAAGCAGAAGCAGCAGAAGCAGCAGCAGCACCACCTTTTGTTTTTTGGCTGCAGCAGCAGCAAGGCCCACAGGGCTGGCTAGCTGGCTAGCCAGCAAGCAGGTAGCAATGAAAGTAGGAATCTTTCTTTTTAACCCTGTAAGGGGGTGGTGCACTGTACCCGAAGATACTGCCATATCGGGTCAATGCATAGGGCGACGGAAGCAAGCTTCGAAATCGGCCCCCGTTCTCAAAAATCCATTTAATATATGGTCCCCAGATAGGGGACGTATCAGATATTAAACTGATAAGAACAGATACTACACTTGATCTTAGCCAAAAGGCCGAGAAGCGATAACCGTGAAAGGGGCGGGCCCAACAAGGTCCCCTTCATGGGCACTATCACTGCTTGCTGTCAGGGAGGCTGCCAGACAATTTTCCATGCACACTCTGGGCTGGGGGGCAGTCAACCACCAGTACACACAGCAGAACCTAAACCCATACCATTATTGCTAAGCAGCAAGACAGGGGCCCATTGCACTCCCACGGGGCCTTTTTAAATGCAATCCATAACCCGGATTTGCCAGGAACCCTTCTTACTCCTCCTACTTGCATGTGACACTGGGCTTAGGATCTGCATAGGAAACACACACACAAGCACACACCTACCTTTGTTGCCTGCAGATGCCTCCTTGGCTGTCCCCAAACGGTATCAAACCAACACCCACGGGAAGCTGTAAGCATAGAGGACATGCCTGCACCCCATTGGACTTACCTGTGTGGGTTAAATCCGGGTTATTTGACAACCTATGGCGGTGATGGTTCTGCTCAGGCAGAGCAGTGCTGATGCTCCTCATAAAGCTGTCGCTGCTGTGAAGGTTCTAGGTGACATCACAAATCCCTTTGGTTACATACACAACAAAGCTGGGTTGTTGTTGTTTACACTCTGCAAGGCCTGTGGAAGTGAGTGACATCATAGCACTGTAGTTCTGAGGGTTCAAGATGGATGCAACAATCTCCTGTTGCTTCTATGAAGGCCGTAATAGACGACATCACCAAACAGCTCCATAGTCACATACACAGCAAAGGAGAGATGTTGTTTACACCTAGTGATGTCAGTGGTATTGAGTGACATCACAGCACAGTGCTAAGGCTCCTGGGCCTGGACACAGCAGCGGCTGCAATATCTCAACGGAGAATACGTTTATATCTATGTGTGTGTGTGCGCATATATATATATATATATATATATATATATATATATATATATATTTCTCCGCCGAAATCACTTTTAAACCCATTTCCACCTTTTTTTCCCTTCTCTTCCTCTTACTTTTTTTTCACGTTTTTTTACGTTTTTCTCCTTTTCGCCTCTTTTCTGGGCGTATTATTCTTCTTTTTCTTCTTTTTTTTCGTCTAATGCATACCCCATCAGTGCAGCAATGCTTATTCAATACCGCCAGCAGATGGAGACACTGGGGGATAATTTTCTAAGGATTTATACTGATTTTTCCTGTCTGAATTTGTCGCACAGAAAGTTGCAGGCCAAATATGTGTGACATTTCTGCGACTTTAGCTTCTAGAGCATTTTTACAACATTATACATAGGTGCTGAATACATAAAAAGCGACTGTTCAGCGACAGACAAGTCGCATCGGCTGAAAGTAGGCCAGAATGTCAGTCCATGTTGGAGCAGGTTTAGATACAGTCTAAAGCATAGATCTCAAAGTCTGTGCACAGAATTTAGCAAGGGCCTCGCACCTTCTGATGCATCAGGTAGGTGCACAATAGCATAGCCTAACCCTCTGTACTTTGGTCTATATTGATGCGGGACATAGACAGCCAGCTGATGACCAATCCATTAGTGCAATGGATGGCTGGAAGCATTTGTCTTTGCCTTTGCAATACCACAGAAGCAATGCATGGTCAATGTACAGCAATGACACACCTGTGTGAACAGCCAGGAGACCCCCCCCCATGTTATGTTACATAGTTACATAGTTAGTACGGTCGAAAAAAGACATATGTCCATCACGTTCAACCAGGGAATTAAGGGGTAGGGGTGTGGCGCGATATTGGGGAAGGGATGAGATTTTATATTTCTTCATAAGCATTAATCTTATTTTGTCAATTAGGAACATTCAGCACCCACCCACTATCAAGGCAGCTGCCTATCATGTCATGCCCTACCTGCACAGGTGTGCTGGCTACTCAAATGATCCAATTAAGGAGGCCATTTAGTCAGCAGCAGCAGAAGTCCTGTGCCTGGACGCTCCAACAGGGGCCAGACACAAGCAGAAGCAGAAGCAGCAGAAGCAGCAGCAGCACCACCTTTTGTTTTTTGGCTGCAGCAGCAGCAAGGCCCACAGGGCTGGCTAGCTGGCTAGCCAGCAAGCAGGTAGCAATGAAAGTAGGAATCTTTCTTTTTAACCCTGTAAGGGGGTGGTGCACTGTACCCGAAGATACTGCCATATCGGGTCAATGCATAGGGCGACGGAAGCAAGCTTCGAAATCGGCCCCCGTTCTCAAAAATCCATTTAATATATGGTCCCCAGATAGGGGACGTATCAGATATTAAACTGATAAGAACAGATACTACACTTGATCTTAGCCAAAAGGCCGAGAAGCGATAACCGTGAAAGGGGCGGGCCCAACAAGGTCCCCTTCATGGGCACTATCACTGCTTGCTGTCAGGGAGGCTGCCAGACAATTTTCCATGCACACTCTGGGCTGGGGGGCAGTCAACCACCAGTACACACAGCAGAACCTAAACCCATACCATTATTGCTAAGCAGCAAGACAGGGGCCCATTGCACTCCCACGGGGCCTTTTTAAATGCAATCCATAACCCGGATTTGCCAGGAACCCTTCTTACTCCTCCTACTTGCATGTGACACTGGGCTTAGGATCTGCATAGGAAACACACACACAAGCACACACCTACCTTTGTTGCCTGCAGATGCCTCCTTGGCTGTCCCCAAACGGTATCAAACCAACACCCACGGGAAGCTGTAAGCATAGAGGACATGCCTGCACCCCATTGGACTTACCTGTGTGGGTTAAATCCGGGTTATTTGACAACCTATGGCGGTGATGGTTCTGCTCAGGCAGAGCAGTGCTGATGCTCCTCATAAAGCTGTCGCTGCTGTGAAGGTTCTAGGTGACATCACAAATCCCTTTGGTTACATACACAACAAAGCTGGGTTGTTGTTGTTTACACTCTGCAAGGCCTGTGGAAGTGAGTGACATCATAGCACTGTAGTTCTGAGGGTTCAAGATGGATGCAACAATCTCCTGTTGCTTCTATGAAGGCCGTAATAGACGACATCACCAAACAGCTCCATAGTCACATACACAGCAAAGGAGAGATGTTGTTTACACCTAGTGATGTCAGTGGTATTGAGTGACATCACAGCACAGTGCTAAGGCTCCTGGGCCTGGACACAGCAGCGGCTGCAATATCTCAACGGAGAATACGTTTATATCTATGTGTGTGTGTGCGCATATATATATATATATATATATATATATATATATATATATATTTCTCCGCCGAAATCACTTTTAAACCCATTTCCACCTTTTTTTCCCTTCTCTTCCTCTTACTTTTTTTTCACGTTTTTTAACGTTTTTCTCCTTTTCGCCTCTTTTCTGGGCGTATTATTCTTCTTTTTCTTCTTTTTTTTCGTCTAATGCATACCCCATCAGTGCAGCAATGCTTATTCAATACCGCCAGCAGATGGAGACACTGGGGGATAATTTTCTAAGGATTTATACTGATTTTTCCTGTCTGAATTTGTCGCACAGAAAGTTGCAGGCCAAATATGTGTGACATTTCTGCGACTTTAGCTTCTAGAGCATTTTTACAACATTATACATAGGTGCTGAATACATAAAAAGCGACTGTTCAGCGACAGACAAGTCGCATCGGCTGAAAGTAGGCCAGAATGTCAGTCCATGTTGGAGCAGGTTTAGATACAGTCTAAAGCATAGATCTCAAAGTCTGTGCACAGAATTTAGCAAGGGCCTCGCACCTTCTGATGCATCAGGTAGGTGCACAATAGCATAGCCTAACCCTCTGTACTTTGGTCTATATTGATGCGGGACATAGACAGCCAGCTGATGACCAATCCATTAGTGCAATGGATGGCTGGAAGCATTTGTCTTTGCCTTTGCAATACCACAGAAGCAATGCATGGTCAATGTACAGCAATGACACACCTGTGTGAACAGCCAGGAGACCCCCCCCCATGTTATGTTACATAGTTACATAGTTAGTACGGTCGAAAAAAGACATATGTCCATCACGTTCAACCAGGGAATTAAGGGGTAGGGGTGTGGCGCGATATTGGGGAAGGGATGAGATTTTATATTTCTTCATAAGCATTAATCTTATTTTGTCAATTAGGAACATTCAGCACCCACCCGCTATCAAGGCAGCTGCCTATCATGTCATGCCCTACCTGCACAGGTGTGCTGGCTACTCAAATGATCCAATTAAGGAGGCCATTTAGTCAGCAGCAGCAGAAGTCCTGTGCCTGGACGCTCCAACAGGGGCCAGACACAAGCAGAAGCAGAAGCAGCAGAAGCAGCAGCAGCACCACCTTTTGTTTTTTGGCTGCAGCAGCAGCAAGGCCCACAGGGCTGGCTAGCTGGCTAGCCAGCAAGCAGGTAGCAATGAAAGTAGGAATCTTTCTTTTTAACCCTGTAAGGGGGTGGTGCACTGTACCCGAAGATACTGCCATATCGGGTCAATGCATAGGGCGACGGAAGCAAGCTTCGAAATCGGCCCCCGTTCTCAAAAATCCATTTAATATATGGTCCCCAGATAGGGGACGTATCAGATATTAAACTGATAAGAACAGATACTACACTTGATCTTAGCCAAAAGGCCGAGAAGCGATAACCGTGAAAGGGGCGGGCCCAACAAGGTCCCCTTCATGGGCACTATCACTGCTTGCTGTCAGGGAGGCTGCCAGACAATTTTCCATGCACACTCTGGGCTGGGGGGCAGTCAACCACCAGTACACACAGCAGAACCTAAACCCATACCATTATTGCTAAGCAGCAAGACAGGGGCCCATTGCACTCCCACGGGGCCTTTTTAAATGCAATCCATAACCCGGATTTGCCAGGAACCCTTCTTACTCCTCCTACTTGCATGTGACACTGGGCTTAGGATCTGCATAGGAAACACACACACAAGCACACACCTACCTTTGTTGCCTGCAGATGCCTCCTTGGCTGTCCCCAAACGGTATCAAACCAACACCCACGGGAAGCTGTAAGCATAGAGGACATGCCTGCACCCCATTGGACTTACCTGTGTGGGTTAAATCCGGGTTATTTGACAACCTATGGCGGTGATGGTTCTGCTCAGGCAGAGCAGTGCTGATGCTCCTCATAAAGCTGTCGCTGCTGTGAAGGTTCTAGGTGACATCACAAATCCCTTTGGTTACATACACAACAAAGCTGGGTTGTTGTTGTTTACACTCTGCAAGGCCTGTGGAAGTGAGTGACATCATAGCACTGTAGTTCTGAGGGTTCAAGATGGATGCAACAATCTCCTGTTGCTTCTATGAAGGCCGTAATAGACGACATCACCAAACAGCTCCATAGTCACATACACAGCAAAGGAGAGATGTTGTTTACACCTAGTGATGTCAGTGGTATTGAGTGACATCACAGCACAGTGCTAAGGCTCCTGGGCCTGGACACAGCAGCGGCTGCAATATCTCAACGGAGAATACGTTTATATCTATGTGTGTGTGTGCGCATATATATATATATATATATATATATATATATATATATATATATATTTCTCCGCCGAAATCACTTTTAAACCCATTTCCACCTTTTTTTCCCTTCTCTTCCTCTTACTTTTTTTTCACGTTTTTTTACGTTTTTCTCCTTTTCGCCTCTTTTCTGGGCGTATTATTCTTCTTTTTCTTCTTTTTTTTCGTCTAATGCATACCCCATCAGTGCAGCAATGCTTATTCAATACCGCCAGCAGATGGAGACACTGGGGGATAATTTTCTAAGGATTTATACTGATTTTTCCTGTCTGAATTTGTCGCACAGAAAGTTGCAGGCCAAATATGTGTGACATTTCTGCGACTTTAGCTTCTAGAGCATTTTTACAACATTATACATAGGTGCTGAATACATAAAAAGCGACTGTTCAGCGACAGACAAGTCGCATCGGCTGAAAGTAGGCCAGAATGTCAGTCCATGTTGGAGCAGGTTTAGATACAGTCTAAAGCATAGATCTCAAAGTCTGTGCACAGAATTTAGCAAGGGCCTCGCACCTTCTGATGCATCAGGTAGGTGCACAATAGCATAGCCTAACCCTCTGTACTTTGGTCTATATTGATGCGGGACATAGACAGCCAGCTGATGACCAATCCATTAGTGCAATGGATGGCTGGAAGCATTTGTCTTTGCCTTTGCAATACCACAGAAGCAATGCATGGTCAATGTACAGCAATGACACACCTGTGTGAACAGCCAGGAGACCCCCCCCCATGTTATGTTACATAGTTACATAGTTAGTACGGTCGAAAAAAGACATATGTCCATCACGTTCAACCAGGGAATTAAGGGGTAGGGGTGTGGCGCGATATTGGGGAAGGGATGAGATTTTATATTTCTTCATAAGCATTAATCTTATTTTGTCAATTAGGAACATTCAGCACCCACCCGCTATCAAGGCAGCTGCCTATCATGTCATGCCCTACCTGCACAGGTGTGCTGGCTACTCAAATGATCCAATTAAGGAGGCCATTTAGTCAGCAGCAGCAGAAGTCCTGTGCCTGGACGCTCCAACAGGGGCCAGACACAAGCAGAAGCAGAAGCAGCAGAAGCAGCAGCAGCACCACCTTTTGTTTTTTGGCTGCAGCAGCAGCAAGGCCCACAGGGCTGGCTAGCTGGCTAGCCAGCAAGCAGGTAGCAATGAAAGTAGGAATCTTTCTTTTTAACCCTGTAAGGGGGTGGTGCACTGTACCCGAAGATACTGCCATATCGGGTCAATGCATAGGGCGACGGAAGCAAGCTTCGAAATCGGCCCCCGTTCTCAAAAATCCATTTAATATATGGTCCCCAGATAGGGGACGTATCAGATATTAAACTGATAAGAACAGATACTACACTTGATCTTAGCCAAAAGGCCGAGAAGCGATAACCGTGAAAGGGGCGGGCCCAACAAGGTCCCCTTCATGGGCACTATCACTGCTTGCTGTCAGGGAGGCTGCCAGACAATTTTCCATGCACACTCTGGGCTGGGGGGCAGTCAACCACCAGTACACACAGCAGAACCTAAACCCATACCATTATTGCTAAGCAGCAAGACAGGGGCCCATTGCACTCCCACGGGGCCTTTTTAAATGCAATCCATAACCCGGATTTGCCAGGAACCCTTCTTACTCCTCCTACTTGCATGTGACACTGGGCTTAGGATCTGCATAGGAAACACACACACAAGCACACACCTACCTTTGTTGCCTGCAGATGCCTCCTTGGCTGTCCCCAAACGGTATCAAACCAACACCCACGGGAAGCTGTAAGCATAGAGGACATGCCTGCACCCCATTGGACTTACCTGTGTGGGTTAAATCCGGGTTATTTGACAACCTATGGCGGTGATGGTTCTGCTCAGGCAGAGCAGTGCTGATGCTCCTCATAAAGCTGTCGCTGCTGTGAAGGTTCTAGGTGACATCACAAATCCCTTTGGTTACATACACAACAAAGCTGGGTTGTTGTTGTTTACACTCTGCAAGGCCTGTGGAAGTGAGTGACATCATAGCACTGTAGTTCTGAGGGTTCAAGATGGATGCAACAATCTCCTGTTGCTTCTATGAAGGCCGTAATAGACGACATCACCAAACAGCTCCATAGTCACATACACAGCAAAGGAGAGATGTTGTTTACACCTAGTGATGTCAGTGGTATTGAGTGACATCACAGCACAGTGCTAAGGCTCCTGGGCCTGGACACAGCAGCGGCTGCAATATCTCAACGGAGAATACGTTTATATCTATGTGTGTGTGTGCGCATATATATATATATATATATATATATATATATATATATATTTCTCCGCCGAAATCACTTTTAAACCCATTTCCACCTTTTTTTCCCTTCTCTTCCTCTTACTTTTTTTTCACGTTTTTTTACGTTTTTCTCCTTTTCGCCTCTTTTCTGGGCGTATTATTCTTCTTTTTCTTCTTTTTTTTCGTCTAATGCATACCCCATCAGTGCAGCAATGCTTATTCAATACCGCCAGCAGATGGAGACACTGGGGGATAATTTTCTAAGGATTTATACTGATTTTTCCTGTCTGAATTTGTCGCACAGAAAGTTGCAGGCCAAATATGTGTGACATTTCTGCGACTTTAGCTTCTAGAGCATTTTTACAACATTATACATAGGTGCTGAATACATAAAAAGCGACTGTTCAGCGACAGACAAGTCGCATCGGCTGAAAGTAGGCCAGAATGTCAGTCCATGTTGGAGCAGGTTTAGATACAGTCTAAAGCATAGATCTCAAAGTCTGTGCACAGAATTTAGCAAGGGCCTCGCACCTTCTGATGCATCAGGTAGGTGCACAATAGCATAGCCTAACCCTCTGTACTTTGGTCTATATTGATGCGGGACATAGACAGCCAGCTGATGACCAATCCATTAGTGCAATGGATGGCTGGAAGCATTTGTCTTTGCCTTTGCAATACCACAGAAGCAATGCATGGTCAATGTACAGCAATGACACACCTGTGTGAACAGCCAGGAGACCCCCCCCCATGTTATGTTACATAGTTACATAGTTAGTACGGTCGAAAAAAGACATATGTCCATCACGTTCAACCAGGGAATTAAGGGGTAGGGGTGTGGCGCGATATTGGGGAAGGGATGAGATTTTATATTTCTTCATAAGCATTAATCTTATTTTGTCAATTAGGAACATTCAGCACCCACCCGCTATCAAGGCAGCTGCCTATCATGTCATGCCCTACCTGCACAGGTGTGCTGGCTACTCAAATGATCCAATTAAGGAGGCCATTTAGTCAGCAGCAGCAGAAGTCCTGTGCCTGGACGCTCCAACAGGGGCCAGACACAAGCAGAAGCAGAAGCAGCAGAAGCAGCAGCAGCACCACCTTTTGTTTTTTGGCTGCAGCAGCAGCAAGGCCCACAGGGCTGGCTAGCTGGCTAGCCAGCAAGCAGGTAGCAATGAAAGTAGGAATCTTTCTTTTTAACCCTGTAAGGGGGTGGTGCACTGTACCCGAAGATACTGCCATATCGGGTCAATGCATAGGGCGACGGAAGCAAACTTCGAAATCGGCCCCCGTTCTCAAAAATCCATTTAATATATGGTCCCCAGATAGGGGACGTATCAGATATTAAACTGATAAGAACAGATACTACACTTGATCTTAGCCAAAAGGCCGAGAAGCGATAACCGTGAAAGGGGCGGGCCCAACAAGGTCCCCTTCATGGGCACTATCACTGCTTGCTGTCAGGGAGGCTGCCAGACAATTTTCCATGCACACTCTGGGCTGGGGGGCAGTCAACCACCAGTACACACAGCAGAACCTAAACCCATACCATTATTGCTAAGCAGCAAGACAGGGGCCCATTGCACTCCCACGGGGCCTTTTTAAATGCAATCCATAACCCGGATTTGCCAGGAACCCTTCTTACTCCTCCTACTTGCATGTGACACTGGGCTTAGGATCTGCATAGGAAACACACACACAAGCACACACCTACCTTTGTTGCCTGCAGATGCCTCCTTGGCTGTCCCCAAACGGTATCAAACCAACACCCACGGGAAGCTGTAAGCATAGAGGACATGCCTGCACCCCATTGGACTTACCTGTGTGGGTTAAATCCGGGTTATTTGACAACCTATGGCGGTGATGGTTCTGCTCAGGCAGAGCAGTGCTGATGCTCCTCATAAAGCTGTCGCTGCTGTGAAGGTTCTAGGTGACATCACAAATCCCTTTGGTTACATACACAACAAAGCTGGGTTGTTGTTGTTTACACTCTGCAAGGCCTGTGGAAGTGAGTGACATCATAGCACTGTAGTTCTGAGGGTTCAAGATGGATGCAACAATCTCCTGTTGCTTCTATGAAGGCCGTAATAGACGACATCACCAAACAGCTCCATAGTCACATACACAGCAAAGGAGAGATGTTGTTTACACCTAGTGATGTCAGAGGTATTGAGTGACATCACAGCACAGTGCTAAGGCTCCTGGGCCTGGACACAGCAGCGGCTGCAATATCTCAACGGAGAATACGTTTATATCTATGTGTGTGTGTGCGCATATATATATATATATATATATATATATATATATATATATATATTTCTCCGCCGAAATCACTTTTAAACCCATTTCCACCTTTTTTTCCCTTCTCTTCCTCTTACTTTTTTTTCACGTTTTTTTACGTTTTTCTCCTTTTCGCCTCTTTTCTGGGCGTATTATTCTTCTTTTTCTTCTTTTTTTTCGTCTAATGCATACCCCATCAGTGCAGCAATGCTTATTCAATACCGCCAGCAGATGGAGACACTGGGGGATAATTTTCTAAGGATTTATACTGATTTTTCCTGTCTGAATTTGTCGCACAGAAAGTTGCAGGCCAAATATGTGTGACATTTCTGCGACTTTAGCTTCTAGAGCATTTTTACAACATTATACATAGGTGCTGAATACATAAAAAGCGACTGTTCAGCGACAGACAAGTCGCATCGGCTGAAAGTAGGCCAGAATGTCAGTCCATGTTGGAGCAGGTTTAGATACAGTCTAAAGCATAGATCTCAAAGTCTGTGCACAGAATTTAGCAAGGGCCTCGCACCTTCTGATGCATCAGGTAGGTGCACAATAGCATAGCCTAACCCTCTGTACTTTGGTCTATATTGATGCGGGACATAGACAGCCAGCTGATGACCAATCCATTAGTGCAATGGATGGCTGGAAGCATTTGTCTTTGCCTTTGCAATACCACAGAAGCAATGCATGGTCAATGTACAGCAATGACACACCTGTGTGAACAGCCAGGAGACCCCCCCCCATGTTATGTTACATAGTTACATAGTTAGTACGGTCGAAAAAAGACATATGTCCATCACGTTCAACCAGGGAATTAAGGGGTAGGGGTGTGGCGCGATATTGGGGAAGGGATGAGATTTTATATTTCTTCATAAGCATTAATCTTATTTTGTCAATTAGGAACATTCAGCACCCACCCGCTATCAAGGCAGCTGCCTATCATGTCATGCCCTACCTGCACAGGTGTGCTGGCTACTCAAATGATCCAATTAAGGAGGCCATTTAGTCAGCAGCAGCAGAAGTCCTGTGCCTGGACGCTCCAACAGGGGCCAGACACAAGCAGAAGCAGAAGCAGCAGCAGCACCACCTTTTGTTTTTTGGCTGCAGCAGCAGCAAGGCCCACAGGGCTGGCTAGCTGGCTAGCCAGCAAGCAGGTAGCAATGAAAGTAGGAATCTTTCTTTTTAACCCTGTAAGGGGGTGGTGCACTGTACCCGAAGATACTGCCATATCGGGTCAATGCATAGGGCGACGGAAGCAAGCTTCGAAATCGGCCCCCGTTCTCAAAAATCCATTTAATATATGGTCCCCAGATAGGGGACGTATCAGATATTAAACTGATAAGAACAGATTTTTTTACTTTTAGATATAATATTCTTAGACTAAAAGACCTTACGCAGTCCAGATTACACTTAGTCTGCTAAAAGCATATTCCACAGATGTAGATTCCAAAGACTTTTAGCCACTTTGTGACCTAATCTTTTTTTATCCAATAAATAGAAAACATACATCTCACTAAGAGCTAGGCGAACACAATTTTTAGAGGTAATAGTGTCTCTTTTAAAAAGAAGAATATTCCTCGTCTTCCATAGTGCAATTTTAATACAATTTATACTAATCCACAAAACCCGAGACTTCTCCACAGATAAAACATTATAAAATCCATATAAAATAACTTCATGATTTAAAAAATTAAGATCAGAAATGAATTTTAGTAAGGGTCCTATCAAATGCCATATCTCTTGGGCGTAAAAACAGTTCCAAAAAAGGTGTAAAACTGTTTCCTCACTAGGACACCCCATTCTCGGGCACTTTGCACTACGACACAATCCTCTTCTGTGTTGGAATTCTCTGGTAGGCAAACATTGATGTGCTATCTGCCAGGCCAGATCTTTTAAGTCATTAGATAAGAATCCCATATTCACCATCCTCCAAACTCTTAGAGATTTCTCAGTGGAATAATTAGATATTAAGCAAATCTGTTCTATCTTCCTGATTTCAGGAACTAATTTTCGTGCATTACTACAAATTTCTTGACTAAAATTAGCAATGCCATAAATACGAATAATCTTTTCTAAAACCACATAGTGCGCTGGGGGAATAAATAAGATTGGGGACGTTAAAGGTAAGGTTATCCACTTTCTTTTTCTAAAAATGTGACCTGCAGCATATTTTAAAAAATAAGACCAATAACAGTTTCTTTGCAAGCCATTAAAACACATAGAAAAAAAGTGAACATATAAAAACCTTTTTAAATCAGGCACATCCTTACCCCCCAATTTCTTTGTCTTCATCATTACATCTCTCCTGAGTTTATCCATTTTAGACCCCCATAAAAAATGAAAGCAAATCTTGTTTAAAAACTTTAAGGTGCGTTCACTCGGTGGGAAAACCAAGCTTAAATAAAGCATGATAGGTAGCAACAAAGCTTTCATTATCAGTACTTTTCCTTCTATTGTTAATTTCCTCATTTTCCAAAAACTTATTTTCTTTTGCACTTTCTCTTTGACGATGGACCAGCTTTCCTCTCCATTATTTTCATTGTCAAAGATGACACCCAAGATTTTGATTTTATCATATTGCACATTCACCTCCGTATTGCCCCAATTCCCTATTGCAAAGCAATCACATTTATTTTTATTTAATTTGAAGCCAGAGCCCTCACAAAAAAATTCTGTCTGTCTGATAGCACGTTTCAGGGATGGTTCATCTGAACATAGAATATTAACATCATCCATGTATGCTATCGTCTTTACGCTCTGTCCTCCACTTCCAGGGATTGGCACTCCTCTAATGAACTTATCTTTTCTCAAAACATTCAACAGAGGTTCTATTGCACATATGAAAAGAATGGGTGATAGGGGGCACCCCTGTTTCACCCCAGACTGTAAACATACCTCTTGGGATAAAAAACCGTTAATTAAAATACGACTAAAACAGTTTTTATATAAAAGTGCAATTTTTCCAACAATAAAATCAGGAAAATTCATTTTCTTTAAAACCAACCATAAAAAATCATGAGAAACACGGTCATAAGCCTTTTGAAAATCCAAGGATAAAATTGCCAATTTCTGATCACATTGTTTCTGATACCATAAAACATCTTTTACAAGGTTTAGATGATCACTTATTTTCCTTCCAGGTACTCCGCATACTTGGTCACTGTGTATAACCTTAGCAATTACCTGCTTGAGCCTATTTGCTAAAATTTTTGCTAAAACCTTATAGTCTGTATTTAGCAGGGTAATAGGCCTCCAATTTTCTAATTTAGAGATGTCTCCTTTTTTAAAAATCAGAGTAACAACACCATCTCTCCAGGACGCAGGTAAAATCTCAGATTTAAAAGCACAGTTAAAAATACCTAAAAGATCATCTTTTAAAATGGACCAAAAACACAGATAAAATTCAACTGGCAACCCATCCGAACCAGGTGTTTTACCATTTAAAAAACTCTTAAAGGTGCTTAAAAGTTCAGGTAAAAAGATTTCATCACAAAGGCTCTCTTGGTCAGTTTTGTCAAGTTTTGAATCCAAGGTATCTAAAACATCATTAGTAAAGGAAATATCAATATCTTTTTTATTAAAAAGCTCCTGATAAAATACTTGTGCTTCTCGCAACATCTCTTCATTAGTTATCTTCCCTTCAATTACAGATATCATTTCTTTCTTTCCCACCACCTTCTTAAAAAAGAATCTCGAACACTTTTCATCATTCTCCAGACATTGCACCTTGCTGTTAAAAATCATTTCTTTTCCTTTTTGACTAATGGCATTTTTTATTTCATTCTTTGTCTGAGCAATAACATCATCCATCTCAAGCCCGGCTTGCTTTAGTTTATAATATGTTTGGATTTTAGTGTTTAACATTTTAAACCATAACTTTTTCTCCTTAGCCTTTTGGATGCCCACACGGATAAAAAACAGTTTAGTCCACTTTTTAACATCCTCCCACCAATCCAAAATATTTTTATATTGGGATTGACGCAATCTCCATTTGTTATAAGCAGCAATAAAATCATTTTTTGCTTTCATGTCCTCTAATAAAGTAGTGTTGAGCTTCCAAACGCCTCTGCCTTTCTCTAGGCCAGGTAAAGTGACATGTGCATATAATAACTTATGATCAGAGAAAATATTCGATAAAAGAGAAACATCAACTAGATTAAAACTTTCCGATAAAAAAATAAAATCAATCCTGGATTTGCAGACATTATTTTCCCATGTGTAACCAGGGTCGTCTGGGTATTTTCTCCTCCAGACATCGGTAAAGTTAAAATCCTCAGTCATACTCTTAATCTGTTTCTCTGTTTTATCCACTCTGACATGCACACTTCCACTCTCACGATGATCACCACTCATACAACAATTAAAATCTCCAGCCATTAAAATAGGTGTTGAACCTGGGATAAAAGCCTGAATATCATTAATCAAGTCGGCTCTATCATTTTTTTCAGGAGAAGCATAGATGTTAAAAAGCTTAATCTCCGAGCCATTGTACTTAATATTAACTAATAGCGCTCTACCAGGTATAATTTCTAAGAAGGACAAAACTTGTGCATCTGAACCTCTAAACAAGATCCCAACACCTGAAGATCTGTTCAGATTGTCACCTGACCAGACCGATGGTCCCAAAGTCCAGCCACGACAAAGGTCCTCATAATTTGGACTATGTTCAATTCCACATTCTTGTAAAAAGAACAGAGAACAGTCCAAGGTCTCTAAAAAACTAAACAAAGCAGCCCTTCTCGTAGGGCTCTTTAGACCTCTCACATTAAGAGAGGAGCACTTTATGGAAGCTATTCGCTACTGGAGTTTGAGTCCGATATGAAACCCACAGGTGACTCCGGGCTTTCGAACTGTTTGATATTTTTTGGATCGGACGCTGATCTTATAGAAGGCCTCCATGCATGTTGACTGTCCTCACATTCGTCTGAGCTTTTTTTGACAGGCCGTTTAATGCCAAGTTGTGGCTCATCTCCGAGTTCCTTCTTCCGCTTGATCTCCTTCACGCCAACCTCCATGGCTTCACTGCTCACTAGTGACCCTCCACCACCAGAACCCTCCACAGAAGGTCTCCCCTCTGTCTCAGGCACAGCAGCAGAAAGGTCCATAAGCTCCGCCACGACATCAGAAGTTACAGCCGGCTTTTCTGAAGGCGCCTCAGACCGCTGGGGTGCTTTCGCAGGTGGTACTTCAGCTTGCACTACACCCACTCTCCCCGCTACACGGTCAGCCCACGATCTAGCTACACTGGAACGGAGACTGCAATCTTTAAAGGCATGGCCTTCTTCACCACAAATGTTGCAGACGATTTTAGCACAGTCCTTAGAAACATGGCCTTCTTGATTGCACCGACCACAGCGAACTGTAGTGTCCGTGCAAACTTCCATAGTATGTCCGAATTTCTTACATTTCCTACAAAAAGTAGGCATCTCGGGATAAAACAAATAGCCCTTATCCCGACCGATAGAAAAGTTGGAGGGTGGATGACACAACCCTCCAATGCCAGTAGCATCCTCCTTCATTTTCACAAAAAACTTATGTTTCCCCGTCCATAGGTCTTCTGAATTCATCACCTTATGGGAATACTTAACAGAACTGCAGTATTTCCCCAAAAAGAGCTCAATATGGGACACAGTCACAAAGGGATTGTGCATACACACAACTAGAGGAATATCGCCACCAGTATACAACACTGTGACCGTGATCCCATCAAGCTCAGCAAGGTCTTGATTGCTTTTCAGCTTCTCAAAAAGATTCTGGCATGCATAAGCAGAGTCCAGAGTTAGGATGAAGCTGCCCTTCCGAGGATCTCTGAGACAGACGATGTTCTCTTTCTTCACCCCAAGAAGCTTGTAGAGAGTTTCTTTCACAAAATAAGAAAGTTGGACGAGTTCTTGCTTGTCTTCATCAACATCAAAGCGAAAGGAAAAACGAATCCGCGTTTCACCGGATGTAAGGTAACGGATGCGAACACCCATCTTGTCGATCGCCTTTTCGGTTCCTCGTAGCAGCCCCCCTTGAAAAAGGTAGGACAAACTCCCAGGATCCTCCTGACCAGACACTTGATCTAGCCAAAAGGCCGAGAAGCGATAACCGTGAAAGGGGCGGGCCCAACAAGGTCCCCTTCATGGGCACTATCACTGCTTGCTGTCAGGGAGGCTGCCAGACAATTTTCCATGCACACTCTGGGCTGGGGGGCAGTCAACCACCAGTACACACAGCAGAACCTAAACCCATACCATTATTGCTAAGCAGCAAGACAGGGGCCCATTGCACTCCCACGGGGCCTTTTTAAATGCAATCCATAACCCGGATTTGCCAGGAACCCTTCTTACTCCTCCTACTTGCATGTGACACTGGGCTTAGGATCTGCATAGGAAACACACACACAAGCACACACCTACCTTTGTTGCCTGCAGATGCCTCCTTGGCTGTCCCCAAACGGTATCAAACCAACACCCACGGGAAGCTGTAAGCATAGAGGACATGCCTGCACCCCATTGGACTTACCTGTGTGGGTTAAATCCGGGTTATTTGACAACCTATGGCGGTGATGGTTCTGCTCAGGCAGAGCAGTGCTGATGCTCCTCATAAAGCTGTCGCTGCTGTGAAGGTTCTAGGTGACATCACAAATCCCTATGGTTACATACACAACAAAGCTGGGTTGTTGTTGTTTACACTCTGCAAGGCCTGTGGAAGTGAGTGACATCATAGCACTGTAGTTCTGAGGGTTCTAGATGGATGCAACAATCTCCTGTTGCTTCTATGAAGGCCATAATAGACGACATCACCAAACAGCTCCATAGTCACATACACAGCAAAGGAGAGATGTTGTTTACACCTAGTGATGTCAGTGGTATTGAGTGACATCACAGCACAGTGCTAAGGCTCCTGGGCCTGGACACAGCAGCGGCTGCAATATCTCAACGGAGAATACGTTTATATATATGTGTGTGTGTGCGCGTATATATATATATATATATATATATATATATATATATATATATTTCTCCGCCGAAATCACTTTTAAACCCATTTCCACCTTTTTTTCCCTTCTCTTCCTCTTACTTTTTTTTCACGTTTTTTTACGTTTTTCTCCTTTTCGCCTCTTTTCTGGGCGTATTATTCTTCTTTTTCTTCTTTTTTTTCGTCTAATGCATACCCCATCAGTGCAGCAATGCTTATTCAATACCGCCAGCAGATGGAGACACTGGGGGATAATTTTCTAAGGATTTATACTGATTTTTCCTGTCTGAATTTGTCGCACAGAAAGTTGCAGGCCAAATATGTGTGACATTTCTGCGACTTTAGCTTCTAGAGCATTTTTACAACATTATACATAGGTGCTGAATACATAAAAAGCGACTGTTCAGCGACAGACAAGTCGCATCGGCTGAAAGTAGGCCAGAATGTCAGTCCATGTTGGAGCAGGTTTAGATACAGTCTAAAGTATAGATCTCAAAGTCTGTGCACAGAATTTAGCAAGGGCCTCGCACCTTCTGATGCATCAGGTAGGTGCACAATAGCATAGCCTAACCCTCTGTACTTTGGTCTATATTGATGCGGGACATAGACAGCCAGCTGATGACCAATCCATTAGTGCAATGGATGGCTGGAAGCATTTGTCTTTGCCTTTGCAATACCACAGAAGCAATGCATGGTCAATGTACAGCAATGACACACCTGTGTGAACAGCCAGGAGACCCCCCCCCCCCCCCATGTTATGTTACATAGTTAGTACGGTCGAAAAAAGACATATGTCCATCAAGTTCAACCAGGGAATTAAGGGGTAGGGGTGTGGCGCGATATTGGGGAAGGGATGAGATTTTATATTTCTTCATAAGCATTAATCTTATTTTGTCAATTAGGAACATTCAGCACCCACCCGCTATCAAGGCAGCTGCCTATCATGTCATGCCCTACCTGCACAGGTGTGCTGGCTACTCAAATGATCCAATTAAGGAGGCCATTTAGTCAGCAGCAGCAGAAGTCCTGTGCCTGGACGCTCCAACAGCGGCCAGACACAAGCAGAAGCAGCAGAAGCAGCAGCAGCACCACCTTTTGTTTTTTGGCTGCAGCAGCAGCAAGGCCCACAGGGCTGGCTAGCTGGCTAGCCAGCAAGCAGGTAGCAATGAAAGTAGGAATCTTTCTTTTTAACCCTGTAAGGGGGTGGTGCACTGTACCCGAAGATACTGCCATATCGGGTCAATGCATAGGGCGACGGAAGCAAGCTTCGAAATCGGCCCCCGTTCTCAAAAATCCATTTAATATATGGTCCCCAGATAGGGGACGTATCAGATATTAAACTGATAAGAACAGATACTACACTTGATCTTAGCCAAAAGGCCGAGAAGCGATAACCGTGAAAGGGGCGGGCCCAACAAGGTCCCCTTCATGGGCACTATCACTGCTTGCTGTCAGGGAGGCTGCCAGACAATTTTCCATGCACACTCTGGGCTGGGGGGCAGTCAACCACCAGTACACACAGCAGAACCTAAACCCATACCATTATTGCTAAGCAGCAAGACAGGGGCCCATTGCACTCCCACGGGGCCTTTTTAAATGCAATCCATAACCCGGATTTGCCAGGAACCCTTCTTACTCCTCCTACTTGCATGTGACACTGGGCTTAGGATCTGCATAGGAAACACACACACAAGCACACACCTACCTTTGTTGCCTGCAGATGCCTCCTTGGCTGTCCCCAAACGGTATCAAACCAACACCCACGGGAAGCTGTAAGCATAGAGGACATGCCTGCACCCCATTGGACTTACCTGTGTGGGTTAAATCCGGGTTATTTGACAACCTATGGCGGTGATGGTTCTGCTCAGGCAGAGCAGTGCTGATGCTCCTCATAAAGCTGTCGCTGCTGTGAAGGTTCTAGGTGACATCACAAATCCCTATGGTTACATACACAACAAAGCTGGGTTGTTGTTGTTTACACTCTGCAAGGCCTGTGGAAGTGAGTGACATCATAGCACTGTAGTTCTGAGGGTTCTAGATGGATGCAACAATCTCCTGTTGCTTCTATGAAGGCCATAATAGACGACATCACCAAACAGCTCCATAGTCACATACACAGCAAAGGAGAGATGTTGTTTACACCTAGTGATGTCAGTGGTATTGAGTGACATCACAGCACAGTGCTAAGGCTCCTGGGCCTGGACACAGCAGCGGCTGCAATATCTCAACGGAGAATACGTTTATATATATGTGTGTGTGTGCGCGTATATATATATATATATATATATATATATATATATATATATTTCTCCGCCGAAATCACTTTTAAACCCATTTCCACCTTTTTTTCCCTTCTCTTCCTCTTACTTTTTTTTCACGTTTTTTTACGTTTTTCTCCTTTTCGCCTCTTTTCTGGGCGTATTATTCTTCTTTTTCTTCTTTTTTTTCGTCTAATGCATACCCCATCAGTGCAGCAATGCTTATTCAATACCGCCAGCAGATGGAGACACTGGGGGATAATTTTCTAAGGATTTATACTGATTTTTCCTGTCTGAATTTGTCGCACAGAAAGTTGCAGGCCAAATATGTGTGACATTTCTGCGACTTTAGCTTCTAGAGCATTTTTACAATATTATACATAGGTGCTGAATACATAAAAAGCGACTGTTCAGCGACAGACAAGTCGCATCGGCTGAAAGTAGGCCAGAATGTCAGTCCATGTTGGAGCAGGTTTAGATACAGTCTAAAGTATAGATCTCAAAGTCTGTGCACAGAATTTAGCAAGGGCCTCGCACCTTCTGATGCATCAGGTAGGTGCACAATAGCATAGCCTAACCCTCTGTACTTTGGTCTATATTGATGCGGGACATAGACAGCCAGCTGATGACCAATCCATTAGTGCAATGGATGGCTGGAAGCATTTGTCTTTGCCTTTGCAATACCACAGAAGCAATGCATGGTCAATGTACAGCAATGACACACCTGTGTGAACAGCCAGGAGACCCCCCCCCCCCCCCCATGTTATGTTACATAGTTACATAGTTAGTACGGTCGAAAAAAGACATATGTCCATCAAGTTCAACCAGGGAATTAAGGGGTAGGGGTGTGGCGCGATATTGGGGAAGGGATGAGATTTTATATTTCTTCATAAGCATTAATCTTATTTTGTCAATTAGGAACATTCAGCACCCACCCGCTATCAAGGCAGCTGCCTATCATGTCATGCCCTACCTGCACAGGTGTGCTGGCTACTCAAATGATCCAATTAAGGAGGCCATTTAGTCAGCAGCAGCAGAAGTCCTGTGCCTGGACGCTCCAACAGCGGCCAGACACAAGCAGAAGCAGCAGAAGCAGCAGCAGCACCACCTTTTGTTTTTTGGCTGCAGCAGCAGCAAGGCCCACAGGGCTGGCTAGCTGGCTAGCCAGCAAGCAGGTAGCAATGAAAGTAGGAATCTTTCTTTTTAACCCTGTAAGGGGGTGGTGCACTGTACCCGAAGATACTGCCATATCGGGTCAATGCATAGGGCGACGGAAGCAAGCTTCGAAATCGGCCCCCGTTCTCAAAAATCCATTTAATATATGGTCCCCAGATAGGGGACGTATCAGATATTAAACTGATAAGAACAGATACTACACTTGATCTTAGCCAAAAGGCCGAGAAGCGATAACCGTGAAAGGGGCGGGCCCAACAAGGTCCCCTTCATGGGCACTATCACTGCTTGCTGTCAGGGAGGCTGCCAGACAATTTTCCATGCACACTCTGGGCTGGGGGGCAGTCAACCACCAGTACACACAGCAGAACCTAAACCCATACCATTATTGCTAAGCAGCAAGACAGGGGCCCATTGCACTCCCACGGGGCCTTTTTAAATGCAATCCATAACCCGGATTTGCCAGGAACCCTTCTTACTCCTCCTACTTGCATGTGACACTGGGCTTAGGATCTGCATAGGAAACACACACACAAGCACACACCTACCTTTGTTGCCTGCAGATGCCTCCTTGGCTGTCCCCAAACGGTATCAAACCAACACCCACGGGAAGCTGTAAGCATAGAGGACATGCCTGCACCCCATTGGACTTACCTGTGTGGGTTAAATCCGGGTTATTTGACAACCTATGGCGGTGATGGTTCTGCTCAGGCAGAGCAGTGCTGATGCTCCTCATAAAGCTGTCGCTGCTGTGAAGGTTCTAGGTGACATCACAAATCCCTATGGTTACATACACAACAAAGCTGGGTTGTTGTTTACACTCTGCAAGGCCTGTGGAAGTGAGTGACATCATAGCACTGTAGTTCTGAGGGTTCTAGATGGATGCAACAATCTCCTGTTGCTTCTATGAAGGCCATAATAGACGACATCACCAAACAGCTCCATAGTCACATACACAGCAAAGGAGAGATGTTGTTTACACCTAGTGATGTCAGTGGTATTGAGTGACATCACAGCACAGTGCTAAGGCTCCTGGGCCTGGACACAGCAGCGGCTGCAATATCTCAACGGAGAATACGTTTATATATATGTGTGTGTGTGCGCGTATATATATATATATATATATATATATATATATATATATATATTTCTCCGCCGAAATCACTTTTAAACCCATTTCCACCTTTTTTTCCCTTCTCTTCCTCTTACTTTTTTTTCACGTTTTTTTACGTTTTTCTCCTTTTCGCCTCTTTTCTGGGCGTATTATTCTTCTTTTTCTTCTTTTTTTTCGTCTAATGCATACCCCATCAGTGCAGCAATGCTTATTCAATACCGCCAGCAGATGGAGACACTGGGGGATAATTTTCTAAGGATTTATACTGATTTTTCCTGTCTGAATTTGTCGCACAGAAAGTTGCAGGCCAAATATGTGTGACATTTCTGCGACTTTAGCTTCTAGAGCATTTTTACAACATTATACATAGGTGCTGAATACATAAAAAGCGACTGTTCAGCGACAGACAAGTCGCATCGGCTGAAAGTAGGCCAGAATGTCAGTCCATGTTGGAGCAGGTTTAGATACAGTCTAAAGTATAGATCTCAAAGTCTGTGCACAGAATTTAGCAAGGGCCTCGCACCTTCTGATGCATCAGGTAGGTGCACAATAGCATAGCCTAACCCTCTGTACTTTGGTCTATATTGATGCGGGACATAGACAGCCAGCTGATGACCAATCCATTAGTGCAATGGATGGCTGGAAGCATTTGTCTTTGCCTTTGCAATACCACAGAAGCAATGCATGGTCAATGTACAGCAATGACACACCTGTGTGAACAGCCAGGAGACCCCCCCCCCCCCCCCCCCATGTTATGTTACATAGTTACATAGTTAGTACGGTCGAAAAAAGACATATGTCCATCAAGTTCAACCAGGGAATTAAGGGGTAGGGGTGTGGCGCGATATTGGGGAAGGGATGAGATTTTATATTTCTTCATAAGCATTAATCTTATTTTGTCAATTAGGAACATTCAGCACCCACCCGCTATCAAGGCAGCTGCCTATCATGTCATGCCCTACCTGCACAGGTGTGCTGGCTACTCAAATGATCCAATTAAGGAGGCCATTTAGTCAGCAGCAGCAGAAGTCCTGTGCCTGGACGCTCCAACAGCGGCCAGACACAAGCAGAAGCAGCAGAAGCAGCAGCAGCACCACCTTTTGTTTTTTGGCTGCAGCAGCAGCAAGGCCCACAGGGCTGGCTAGCTGGCTAGCCAGCAAGCAGGTAGCAATGAAAGTAGGAATCTTTCTTTTTAACCCTGTAAGGGGGTGGTGCACTGTACCCGAAGATACTGCCATATCGGGTCAATGCATAGGGCGACGGAAGCAAGCTTCGAAATCGGCCCCCGTTCTCAAAAATCCATTTAATATATGGTCCCCAGATAGGGGACGTATCAGATATTAAACTGATAAGAACAGATACTACACTTGATCTTAGCCAAAAGGCCGAGAAGCGATAACCGTGAAAGGGGCGGGCCCAACAAGGTCCCCTTCATGGGCACTATCACTGCTTGCTGTCAGGGAGGCTGCCAGACAATTTTCCATGCACACTCTGGGCTGGGGGGCAGTCAACCACCAGTACACACAGCAGAACCTAAACCCATACCATTATTGCTAAGCAGCAAGACAGGGGCCCATTGCACTCCCACGGGGCCTTTTTAAATGCAATCCATAACCCGGATTTGCCAGGAACCCTTCTTACTCCTCCTACTTGCATGTGACACTGGGCTTAGGATCTGCATAGGAAACACACACACAAGCACACACCTACCTTTGTTGCCTGCAGATGCCTCCTTGGCTGTCCCCAAACGGTATCAAACCAACACCCACGGGAAGCTGTAAGCATAGAGGACATGCCTGCACCCCATTGGACTTACCTGTGTGGGTTAAATCCGGGTTATTTGACAACCTATGGCGGTGATGGTTCTGCTCAGGCAGAGCAGTGCTGATGCTCCTCATAAAGCTGTCGCTGCTGTGAAGGTTCTAGGTGACATCACAAATCCCTTTGGTTACATACACAACAAAGCTGGGTTGTTGTTGTTTACACTCTGCAAGGCCTGTGGAAGTGAGTGACATCATAGCACTGTAGTTCTGAGGGTTCAAGATGGATGCAACAATCTCCTGTTGCTTCTATGAAGGCCGTAATAGACGACATCACCAAACAGCTCCATAGTCACATACACAGCAAAGGAGAGATGTTGTTTACACCTAGTGATGTCAGTGGTATTGAGTGACATCACAGCACAGTGCTAAGGCTCCTGGGCCTGGACACAGCAGCGGCTGCAATATCTCAACGGAGAATACGTTTATATCTATGTGTGTGTGTGCGCATATATATATATATATATATATATATATATATATATATATATATATATATTTCTCCGCCGAAATCACTTTTAAACCCATTTCCACCTTTTTTTCCCTTCTCTTCCTCTTACTTTTTTTTCACGTTTTTTTACGTTTTTCTCCTTTTCGCCTCTTTTCTGGGCGTATTATTCTTCTTTTTCTTCTTTTTTTTCGTCTAATGCATACCCCATCAGTGCAGCAATGCTTATTCAATACCGCCAGCAGATGGAGACACTGGGGGATAATTTTCTAAGGATTTATACTGATTTTTCCTGTCTGAATTTGTCGCACAGAAAGTTGCAGGCCAAATATGTGTGACATTTCTGCGACTTTAGCTTCTAGAGCATTTTTACAACATTATACATAGGTGCTGAATACATAAAAAGCGACTGTTCAGCGACAGACAAGTCGCATCGGCTGAAAGTAGGCCAGAATGTCAGTCCATGTTGGAGCAGGTTTAGATACAGTCTAAAGCATAGATCTCAAAGTCTGTGCACAGAATTTAGCAAGGGCCTCGCACCTTCTGATGCATCAGGTAGGTGCACAATAGCATAGCCTAACCCTCTGTACTTTGGTCTATATTGATGCGGGACATAGACAGCCAGCTGATGACCAATCCATTAGTGCAATGGATGGCTGGAAGCATTTGTCTTTGCCTTTGCAATACACAGAAGCAATGCATGGTCAATGTACAGCAATGACACACCTGTGTGAACAGCCAGGAGACCCCCCCCCCCCCCCCCATGTTATGTTACATAGTTACATAGTTAGTACGGTCGAAAAAAGACATATGTCCATCACGTTCAACCAGGGAATTAAGGGGTAGGGGTGTGGCGCGATATTGGGGAAGGGATGAGATTTTATATTTCTTCATAAGCATTAATCTTATTTTGTCAATTAGGAACATTCAGCACCCACCCGCTATCAAGGCAGCTGCCTATCATGTCATGCCCTACCTGCACAGGTGTGCTGGCTACTCAAATGATCCAATTAAGGAGGCCATTTAGTCAGCAGCAGCAGAAGTCCTGTGCCTGGACGCTCCAACAGGGGCCAGACACAAGCAGAAGCAGAAGCAGCAGAAGCAGCAGCAGCAGAAGCAGCAGCAGCACCACCTTTTGTTTTTTGGCTGCAGCAGCAGCAAGGCCCACAGGGCTGGCTAGCTGGCTAGCCAGCAAGCAGGTAGCAATGAAAGTAGGAATCTTTCTTTTTAACCCTGTAAGGGGGTGGTGCACTGTACCCGAAGATACTGCCATATCGGGTCAATGCATAGGGCGACGGAAGCAAGCTTCGAAATCGGCCCCCGTTCTCAAAAATCCATTTAATATATGGTCCCCAGATAGGGGACGTATCAGATATTAAACTGATAAGAACAGATACTACACTTGATCTTAGCCAAAAGGCCGAGAAGCGATAACCGTGAAAGGGGCGGGCCCAACAAGGTCCCCTTCATGGGCACTATCACTGCTTGCTGTCAGGGAGGCTGCCAGACAATTTTCCATGCACA
>NW_026608055.1:0-91577 GCF_029499605.1 Hyla sarda
TGGCTTGCTCGCTTGCTCTCTTGTCTGTCTCGCTCTCTTTTATGGCTCGCTCGCATATCTGGCTCGCTCGCTCTCAAATCTGGCTCGCTCGCTCTCAAATATGGCTCGCTCGCTTGCTCTCATATCTGGCTTGCTCGCTTGCTCTCATCCGGCTCGCTCGCTTGCTCTCATATCTGGCTCGCTCGCTTGCTCTCTTGTCTTGCTCGCTCTCTTATCTGGCTCGCTCGCATATCTGACTCGCTCGCTTGCTCTCATATCTGGCTAGTTCGCTTGCTCTCTTGTCTGGCTCGCTCTCTTATCTGGCTTGCTCGCTAGCATATCTGGCTCGCACGCTTGCTGTCTTGTCTGACTTGCTCTCTTATCTGGCTCGCTCGGTCTCAGATCTGGCTCGCTCGCTTGCTCTCTTGTCTTGCTCGCTCTCTTATCTGGCTCGCTCGCTCTCATATCTGGCTGGCTTGCTTGCTCTCATATCTGGCTCGCTCGCTTGCTCTCATATCTGGCTCGCTCGCTCTCATGTCTGGCTCGCTCTCATATCTGGATCACTCGCTTGCTCTCATATCTGGCTCGCTCGCTTAATTGTCAGGCTCGCTCTCTTATCTGCCTCGCTCTCTCTCATATCTGGCTCGCTCGCTTGCTCTCTTGTCTGGCTCGCTCTCTTATCTGGCTCGCTCTCTTATCTGGCTCACTCGCATATCTGGCTCGCTCGCTCTCAAATCTGGCTGGCTTGCTTGCTCTCATATCTGGCTCGCTCGCTTGCTCTCATATCTGGCTCGCTCGCTTGCTCTCTTGTCTGGCTCGCTCTCTTATCTGGCTCGCTCTCATTTCTGGCTTGCTAGCTTGCTCTCATATCTGGCTCGCTCGCTTTCTCTCTTGTCTGTCTCGCTCTCTTTTATGGCTCGCTCACATATCTGGCTCGCTCGCTCTCAAATCTGGCTCGCTCGCTCTCAAATCTGGCTCGCTCGCTTGCTCTCATATCTGGCTTGCTCGCTCGCTCTCATATCCGGCTCGCTCGCTTGCTCTCATATCTGGCTTGCTCTCTTGTCTGGCTCGCTCTCTTATCTGGCTCGCTCGCATATCTGGCTCGCTCGCTCGCTCTCAAATCTGGCTCGCTCGCTTGCTCTCATATCTGGCTAGTCCGCTTGCTCTGTTGTCTTGCTCGCTCCCTTATCTGGATCGCTCGCTCTCATTTCTGGCTGGCTCGCTTGCTCTCATTACTGTCTGGCTCGCTTGCTCTCATTTCTGGCTCGCTCGCTTGCTCTCATATCTGGCTCGCTCGCTTGCTTTCATATCTGGCTCGCTCGCTTGCTCTCTTGTCTGGCTCGCTCTCATATCTGGCTAGCTCGCTTGCTCTCATATCTTGCTAGTTCGCTTGCTCTCTTGTCTTGCTCGCTCTCTTATCTGGCTCGCTCGCTCTCATATCTGGCTGGCTCGCTTGCTCTCATATCTGGCTCGCTCGCTTGCTCTCTTGTTTGGCTCGCTCTCTTATCTGGCTTGCTCGCTTGCTCTCTTGTCTGGCTCGCTCTCTTATCTGGCTCGCTTGCTCTCATATCTGGCTCGCTCACTTCCTCTCATGTCTGGCTCGCTCGCTCTCATCTCTGGCTCGCTCGCTTGCTCGCATATCTGGCTCGCTCGCTCTCACATCTGGCTGGCTTGCTTGCTCTCATATCTGGCTCGCTCGCTTGCTATCATATCTGGCTCGCTTGCTCTCTTGTCTGGCTCGCTCTCTTATCTGGCTCGCTCACATATCTGGCTCGCTCGCTCTCACATAGAGCTGGCTCGCTTGCTCTCATATCTGGCTCGCTCGCTTGCTCTCTTGTCTGGCTCGCCCTCTTATCTGGCTCGCTCTCATTTCTGGCTTGCTAGCTTGCTCTCATATCTGGCTCGCTCGCTTTCTCTCTTGTCTGTCTCGCTCTCTTTTATGGCTCGCTCACATATCTGGCTCGCTCGCTCTCAAATCTGGCTCGCTCGCTCTCAAATCTGGCTCGCTCTCTTGCTCTCATATCTGGCTTGCTCGCACGCTCTCATATCCGGCTCGCTCGCTTGCTCTCATATCTGGCTTGCTCTCTTGTCTGGCTCGCTCTCTTATCTGGCTCGCTCGCATATATGGCTCGCTCGCTCGCTCTCAAATCTGGCTCGCTCGCTTGCTCTCATATCTGGCTAGTTCGCTTGCTCTCTTGTCTTGCTCGCTCCCTTATCTGGATCGCTCGCTCTCATTTCTGGCTGGCTCGCTTGCTCTCATTACTGTCTGGCTCGCTTGCTCTCATTTCTGGCTCGCTCGCTTGCTCTCATATCTGGCTCGCTCGCTTGCTTTCATATCTGGCTCGCTCGCTTGCTCTCTTGTCTGGCTCGCTCTCATATCTGGCTAGCTCGCTTGCTCTCTTGTCTTGCTCACTCTTATCTGGCTCGCTCGCTCTCATATCTGGCTGGCTCGCTTGCTCTCATATCTGGCTCGCTCGCTTGCTCTCATATCTGACTCGCTCGCTCTCATGTCTGGCTCGCTCTCATATCTGGATCGCTCGCTTGCTCTCATATCTGGCTCGCTCGCTTGCTTAATTGTCTGGCTCGCTCTCTTATCTGCCTCGCTCTCTCTCACATCTGGCTTGCTCGCTTGCTCTCATATCTGGCTCGCTCGCTTGCTCTCTTGTCTGGCTCGCTCTCTTATCTGGCTCGCTCGCATATCTTGCTCGCTCGCTTGCTCTCTTGTCTGACTTGCTCTCTTATCTGTCTCTCTCTCACATCTGGCTCGCTCGCTTGCTCTCATACCTAGCTCGCTCGCTCTCTTATCTGGCTTTCTCGCTAGCATAACTGGCTCGCTCGCTTGCTCTCTTGTCTGGCTTGCTCTCTTATCTGGCTCGCTCGCTCTCATATCTGGCTCGCTCGCTTGCTCTCATGTCTGGCTCGCTCGCTCTCATATCTGGCTCGCTCGCTTGCTCTCATGTCTGGCTCGCTTGCTCACATATCTGGCTTTCTCGCTTGCTCTCTTGTCTGGTTCGCTCTTCTATCTGGCTCGCTCTCATATCTGGCTTGCTCGCTTGCTCTCATATCTGGCTTGCTCGCTTGCTCTCTTGTCTGGCTCGCTCTCTTATCTGGCTTGCTTGCTAGCATATCTGGCTGGCTCGCTTGCTCTCTTGTCTGGCTTGCTCTCTTATCTGGCTCGCTGGCTCTCTTATCTGGCTCGCTCGCTTGCTCTCTTGTCTTGCTCGCTCTCTTATCTGGCTCGCTCGCTCTCATATCTGGCTGGCTCGCTTGCTCTCATATCTGGCTCGCTCGCTTGCTCTCATATCTGGCTCGCTCGCTCTCATGTCTGGCTCGCTCTCTTATCTGGATCGCTTGCTTGCTCTCATATCTGGCTCGCTCGCTTGCTTAATTGTCTGGCTCGCTCTCTTATCTGCCTCGCTCTCTCTCAAATCTGGCTTGCTCACTTGCTTTCATATCCGGCTCGCTCGCTTGCTCTCTTGTCTGGCTCGCTCTCTTATCTGGCTCGCTCGCATATCTGGCTTGCTAGCTTGCTCTCATATCTGACTCGCTCGCTTGCTCTCTTGTCTGTATCGCTCTCTTTTATGGCTCGCTCACATATCTGGCTCGCTCGCTCTCAAATCTGGCTCGGTAGCTCTCAAATCTGGCTCGCTCGCTTACTCTCATATCTGGCTTGCTCGCTTGCTCTCATATCCGGCTCGCTCGCTTGCTCTCATATCTGGCTCGCTCGCTTGCTCTCTTGTCTGGCTCGCTCTCTTATCTGGCTCGCTCGCATATCTGGCTCGCTCGCTCTCAAATCTGGCTCGCTCGCTTGCTCTCATATCTTGCTAGTTCGCTTGCTCTCTTGTCTTGCTCGCTCTCTTATCTGGCTCGCTCGCTCTCATATCTGGCTGGCTCGCTTGTTCTCATATCTGGCTCGCTCGCTTGCTCTCTTGTTTGGCTCGCTCTCTTATCTGGCTTGCTCGCTTGCTCTCTTGTCTGGCTCGCTCTCTTATCTGGCTCGCTCGCTTGCTTAATTGTCTGGCTCGGTCTCTTATCTGCCTCGTTCTCTCTCACATCTGGCTTTCCCGCTTGCTCTCATATCTGGCTCGCTCGCTGCTCTCTTGTCTGGCTCGCTCTCTTATCTGGCTCGCTCGCATATCTTGCTCGCTCGCTCTCACATCTGGCTCGCTCGCTTGCTCTCATATCTGGCTCGCTCGCTTAATCTCTTGTCTGGCTCGCTCTCTTATCTGGCTTGCTCACTAGCAAATCTGGCTCGCTCGCTTGCTCTCTTGTCTGGCTTGCTCTCTTACCTGTCTCGCTCTCACATCTGGCTCGCTCGCTTGCTCTCATATCTGGCTCGCTCGCTTAATCTCTTGTCTGGCTCGCTCTCTTATCTGGCTTGCTCACTAGCAAATCTGGCTCGCTCGCTTGCTCTCTTGTCTGGCTTGCTCTCTTACCTGTCTCACTCTCACATCTGGTTCGCTCGCTTGCTCTCATATCTGGCTCGCTCGCTGCTCTCTTGTCTGGCTCGCTCTCTTACCTGGCTGGCTCGCATAACTTGCTCGCTCGCTCTCACATCTGGCTCGCTCGCTTGCTCTCATATCTGGCTCGCTCGTTTAATCTCTTGTCTGGCTCGCTCTCTTATCTGGCTTGCTCACTAGCAAATCTGGCTCGCTCGCTTGCTCTCTTGTCTGGCTTGCTCTCTTACCTGTCTCGCTCTCACATCTGGCTCGCTCGCTTGCTCTCATATCTGGCTCGCTCGCTTGCTCTCTTGTCTGGCTCGCTCTCTTATCTGGCTTGCTTGCTAGCATATCTGGCTCGCTCGCTTGCTCTCTTGTCTGGCTTGCTCTCTTATCTGTCTCGCTCGCTCTCATATCTGGCTCGCTCACTTCCTCTCATGTCTGGCTCGCTCGCTCTCATCTCTGGCTCGCTCGCTTGCCCTTATGTCTGGCTCGCTCGCTCTCATATATGGCTTTCTTGCTTGCTCTCTTGTCTGGTTCGCTCTCTTATCTGGCTCGCTTTAATATCTGGCTTGCTCTCATATCTGGCTCGCTCGCTTGCTCTCTTGTCTGGCTCGCTCTCTTATCTGGCTCGCTCGCATATCTGGCTCGCTCACTTTCACATCTCGCCGGCTCGCTTGCTTTCATATCTGGCTCGCTCGCTCACATATCTGGCTCGCTCGATTGCTCTCTTGTCTGGTTCGCTCTCTTATCTGTCTCGCTCTCATATCTGGCTCACTCGCTTGCTCTCAAATCTGGCTCGCTCGCTTGCTCTCATATCTGGCTAGCACACTTGCTCTCTTGTCTTGCTCGCTCTCTTATCTGGCTCGCTCGCTCTCATATCTGGCTGGCTCGTCTGCTCTCATATCTGGCTCGCTCGCTTGCTCTCATATCTGGCTCGCTCGCTCTCATGTCTGGCTCGCTCTCATATCTAGATCGCTCGCTTGCTCTCATATCTGGCTCGCTCGCTTTCATGTCTGGCTCGCTCTCATATCTGGATCGCTCGCTTGCTCTCATATCTGGCTGGCTCGCTTGCTTAATTGTCTGGCTCGCTCTCTTATCTGCCTCGCTCTCTTTCACATCTGGCTTGCTCGCTTGCTCTCATATCTGGCTCGCTCGCTGCTCTCTTGTCTGGCTCGCTGTCTTATCTGGCTCGCTCGCATATCTTGCTCGCTCACTCTCACATCTGGCTCGCTCGCTTGCTCTCATATCTGGCTCGCTTGCTTGCTCTCTTGTCTGGCTTGCTCTCTTATCTGGCTTGCTCGCTAGCATATCTGGCTCGCTCACTTGCTCTCTTGTCTGGCTTACTCTCTTATCTGTCTCGCTCTCAAATCTGGCTCGCTCGCTTGCTCTCATATCTGGCTCGCTCGCTTGCTCTCTTGTCTGGCTTGCTCTCTTATCTGGCTTGCTCGCTAGCATATCTGCCTCGCTCGCTTGCTCTCTTATCTGGCTCGCTCGCTCTCATGTCTGGCTTGCTCGCTTGCTCTCATATCTGGCTCGCTCGCTTGCTCTCTTGTCTGGCTCGCTCTCTTATCTGGCTCGCTCGCATATCTGGCTCGCTCGCTCTCACATCTGGCTGGCTTGCTTGCTCTCGTATCTGGCTCGCTCGCTTGCTCTCATATCTGGCTCGCTCGCTTGCTCTCTTATCTGGCTCGCTCTCTTATCTGGCTCGCTCGCATATCTGGCTCGCTCGCTCTCCCATCTAGCTGGCTCGCTTGCTCTCATATCTGGCTCGCTCGCTTGCTCTCTTGTCTGGCTCGCTCTCTTATCTGTCTCTCTCTCATATTTGGCTTGCTAGCTTGCTCTCATATCTGGCTTGCTCGCTTGCTCTCTTGTCTGTCTCGCTCTCTTTTATGGCTCGCTCGCATATCTGGCTCGCTCGCTCTCAAATCTGGCTCGCTCGCTCTCAAATATGGCTCGCTCGCTTGCTCTCATATCTGGCTTGCTCGCTTGCTCTCATCCGGCTCGCTCGCTTGCTCTCATATCTGGCTCGCTCGCTTGCTCTCTTGTCTTGCTCGCTCTCTTATCTGGCTCGCTCGCATATCTGACTCGCTCGCTTGCTCTCATATCTGGCTAGTTCGCTTGCTCTCTTGTCTGGCTCGCTCTCTTATCTGGCTTGCTCGCTAGCATATCTGGCTCGCACGCTTGCTGTCTTGTCTGACTTGCTCTCTTATCTGGCTCGCTCGGTCTCAGATCTGGCTCGCTCGCTTGCTCTCTTGTCTTGCTCGCTCTCTTATCTGGCTCGCTCGCTCTCATATCTGGCTGGCTTGCTTGCTCTCATATCTGGCTCGCTCGCTTGCTCTCATATCTGGCTCGCTCGCTCTCATGTCTGGCTCGCTCTCATATCTGGATCACTCGCTTGCTCTCATATCTGGCTCGCTCGCTTAATTGTCAGGCTCGCTCTCTTATCTGCCTCGCTCTCTCTCATATCTGGCTCGCTCGCTTGCTCTCTTGTCTGGCTCGCTCTCTTATCTGGCTCGCTCTCTTATCTGGCTCACTCGCATATCTGGCTCGCTCGCTCTCAAATCTGGCTGGCTTGCTTGCTCTCATATCTGGCTCGCTCGCTTGCTCTCATATCTGGCTCGCTCGCTTGCTCTCTTGTCTGTCTCGCTCTCTTTTATGGCTCGCTCACATATCTGGCTCACTCGCTCTCAAATCTGGCTGGCTTGCTTGCTCTCATATCTGGCTTGCTCGCTCGCTCTCATATCCGGCTCGCTCGCTTGCTCTCATATCTGGCTTGCTCTCTTGTCTGGCTCGCTCTCTTATCTGGCTCGCTCGCATATCTGGCTCGCTCGCTCGCTCTCAAATCTGGCTCGCTCGCTTGCTCTCATATCTGGCTAGTCCGCTTGCTCTCTTGTCTTGCTCGCTCCCTTATCTGGATCGCTCGCTCTCATTTCTGGCTGGCTCGCTTGCTCTCATTACTGTCTGGCTCGCTTGCTCTCATTTCTGGCTCGCTCGCTTGCTCTCATATCTGGCTCGCTCGCTTGCTTTCATATCTGGCTCGCTCGCTTGCTCTCTTGTCTGGCTCGCTCTCATATCTGGCTAGCTCGCTTGCTCTCATATCTTGCTAGTTCGCTTGCTCTCTTGTCTTGCTCGCTCTCTTATCTGGCTCGCTCGCTCTCATATCTGGCTGGCTCGCTTGCTCTCATATCTGGCTCGCTCGCTTGCTCTCTTGTTTGGCTCGCTCTCTTATCTGGCTTGCTCGCTTGCTCTCTTGTCTGGCTCGCTCTCTTATCTGGCTCGCTTGCTCTCATATCTGGCTCGCTCACTTCCTCTCATGTCTGGCTCGCTCGCTCTCATCTCTGGCTCGCTCGCTTGCTCGCATATCTGGCTCGCTCGCTCTCACATCTGGCTGGCTTGCTTGCTCTCATATCTGGCTCGCTCGCTTGCTATCATATCTGGCTCGCTTGCTCTCTTGTCTGGCTCGCTCTCTTATCTGGCTCGCTCACATATCTGGCTCGCTCGCTCTCACATAGAGCTGGCTCGCTTGCTCTCATATCTGGCTCGCTCGCTTGCTCTCTTGTCTGGCTCGCCCTCTTATCTGGCTCGCTCTCATTTCTGGCTTGCTAGCTTGCTCTCATATCTGGCTCGCTCGCTTTCTCTCTTGTCTGTCTCGCTCTCTTTTATGGCTCGCTCACATATCTGGCTCGCTCGCTCTCAAATCTGGCTCGCTCGCTCTCAAATCTGGCTCGCTCTCTTGCTCTCATATCTGGCTTGCTCGCACGCTCTCATATCCGGCTCGCTCGCTTGCTCTCATATCTGGCTTGCTCTCTTGTCTGGCTCGCTCTCTTATCTGGCTCGCTCGCATATATGGCTCGCTCGCTCGCTCTCAAATCTGGCTCGCTCGCTTGCTCTCATATCTGGCTAGTTCGCTTGCTCTCTTGTCTTGCTCGCTCCCTTATCTGGATCGCTCGCTCTCATTTCTGGCTGACTCGCTTGCTCTCATTACTGTCTGGCTCGCTTGCTCTCATTTCTGGCTCGCTCGCTTGCTCTCATATCTGGCTCGCTCGCTTGCTTTCATATCTGGCTCGCTCGCTTGCTCTCTTGTCTGGCTCGCTCTCATATCTGGCTAGCTCGCTTGCTCTCTTGTCTTGCTCACTCTTATCTGGCTCGCTCGCTCTCATATCTGGCTGGCTCGCTTGCTCTCATATCTGGCTCGCTCGCTTGCTCTCATATCTGGCTCGCTCGCTCTCATGTCTGGCTCGCTCTCATATCTGGATCGCTCGCTTGCTCTCATATCTGGCTCGCTCGCTTGCTTAATTGTCTGGCTCGCTCTCTTATCTGCCTCGCTCTCTCTCACATCTGGCTTGCTCGCTTGCTCTCATATCTGGCTCGCTCGCTTGCTCTCTTGTCTGGCTCGCTCTCTTATCTGGCTCGCTCGCATATCTTGCTCGCTCGCTTGCTCTCTTGTCTGACTTGCTCTCTTATCTGTCTCTCTCTCACATCTGGCTCGCTCGCTTGCTCTCATACCTAGCTCGCTCGCTCTCTTATCTGGCTTTCTTGCTAGCATAACTGGCTCGCTCGCTTGCTCTCTTGTCTGGCTTGCTCTCTTATCTGGCTCGCTCGCTCTCATATCTGGCTCGCTCGCTTGCTCTCATGTCTGGCTCGCTCGCTCTCATATCTGGCTCGCTCGCTTGCTCTCATGTCTGGCTCGCTTGCTCACATATCTGGCTTTCTCGCTTGCTCTCTTGTCTGGTTCGCTCTTCTATCTGGCTCGCTCTCATATCTGGCTTGCTCGCTTGCTCTCATATCTGGCTTGCTCGCTTGCTCTCTTGTCTGGCTCGCTCTCTTATCTGGCTTGCTTGCTAGCATATCTGGCTGGCTCGCTTGCTCTCTTGTCTGGCTTGCTCTCTTATCTGGCTCGCTGGCTCTCTTATCTGGCTCGCTCGCTTGCTCTCTTGTCTTGCTCGCTCTCTTATCTGGCTCGCTCGCTCTCATATCTGGCTGGCTCGCTTGCTCTCATATCTGGCTCGCTCGCTTGCTCTCATATCTGGCTCGCTCTCTCTCATGTCTGGCTCGCTCTCTTATCTGGATCGCTTGCTTGCTCTCATATCTGGCTCGCTCGCTTGCTTAATTGTCTGGCTCGCTCTCTTATCTGCCTCGCTCTCTCTCAAATCTGGCTTGCTCACTTGCTTTCATATCCGGCTCGCTCGCTTGCTCTCTTGTCTGGCTCGCTCTCTTATCTGGCTCGCTCGCATATCTGGCTTGCTAGCTTGCTCTCATATCTGACTCGCTCGCTTGCTCTCTTGTCTGTATCGCTCTCTTTTATGGCTCGCTCACATATCTGGCTCGCTCGCTCTCAAATCTGGCTCGGTAGCTCTCAAATCTGGCTCGCTCGCTTACTCTCATATCTGGCTTGCTCGCTTGCTCTCATATCCGGCTCGCTCGCTTGCTCTCATATCTGGCTCGCTCGCTTGCTCTCTTGTCTGGCTCGCTCTCTTATCTGGCTCGCTCGCATATCTGGCTCGCTCGCTCTCAAATCTGGCTCGCTCGCTAGCTCTCATATCTTGCTAGTTCGCTTGCTCTCTTGTCTTGCTCGCTCTCTTATCTGGCTCGCTCGCTCTCATATCTGGCTGGCTCGCTTGTTCTCATATCTGGCTCGCTCGCTTGCTCTCTTGTTTGGCTCGCTCTCTTATCTGGCTTGCTCGCTTGCTCTCTTGTCTGGCTCGCTCTCTTATCTGGCTCGCTCGCTTGCTTAATTGTCTGGCTCGGTCTCTTATCTGCCTCGTTCTCTCTCACATCTGGCTTTCCCGCTGGCTCTCATATCTGGCTCGCTCGCTGCTCTCTTGTCTGGCTCGCTCTCTTATCTGGCTCGCTCGCATATCTTGCTCGCTCGCTCTCACATCTGGCTCGCTCGCTTGCTCTCATATCTGGCTCGCTCGCTTAATCTCTTGTCTGGCTCGCTCTCTTATCTGGCTTGCTCACTAGCAAATCTGGCTCGCTCGCTTGCTTTCTTGTCTGGCTTGCTCTCTTACCTGTCTCACTCTCACATCTGGTTCGCTCGCTTGCTCTCATATCTGTCTCGCTCGCTGCTCTCTTGTCTGGCTCGCTCTCTTACCTGGCTGGCTCGCATAACTTGCTCGCTCGCTCTCACATCTGGCTCGCTCGCTTGCTCTCATATCTGGCTCGCTCGTTTAATCTCTTGTCTGGCTCGCTCTCTTATCTGGCTTGCTCACTAGCAAATCTGGCTCGCTCGCTTGCTCTCTTGTCTGGCTTGCTCTCTTACCTGTCTCGCTCTCACATCTGGCTCGCTCGCTTGCTCTCATATCTGGCTCGCTCGCTTGCTCTCTTGTCTGGCTCGCTCTCTTATCTGGCTTGCTTGCTAGCATATCTGGCTCGCTCGCTTGCTCTCTTGTCTGGCTTGCTCTCTTATCTGTCTCGCTCGCTCTCATATCTGGCTCGCTCACTTCCTCTCATGTCTGGCTCGCTCGCTCTCATCTCTGGCTCGCTCGCTTGCCCTTATGTCTGGCTCGCTCGCTCTCATATATGGCTTTCTTGCTTGCTCTCTTGTCTGGTTCGCTCTCTTATCTGGCTCGCTTTAATATCTGGCTTGCTCTCATATCTGGCTCGCTCGCTTGCTCTCTTGTCTGGCTCGCTCTCTTATCTGGCTCGCTCGCATATCTGGCTCGCTCACTTTCACATCTCGCCGGCTCGCTTGCTTTCATATCTGGCTCGCTCGCTCACATATCTGGCTCGCTCGATTGCTCTCTTGTCTGGTTCGCTCTCTTATCTGTCTCGCTCTCATATCTGGCTCACTCGCTTGCTCTCAAATCTGGCTCGCTCGCTTGCTCTCATATCTGGCTAGCACACTTGCTCTCTTGTCTTGCTCGCTCTCTTATCTGGCTCGCTCGCTCTCATATCTGGCTGGCTCGTCTGCTCTCATATCTGGCTCGCTCGCTTGCTCTCATATCTGGCTCGCTCGCTCTCATGTCTGGCTCGCTCTCATATCTAGATCGCTCGCTTGCTCTCATATCTGGCTCGCTCACTTTCATGTCTGGCTCGCTCTCATATCTGGATCGCTCGCTTGCTCTCATATCTGGCTGGCTCGCTTGCTTAATTGTCTGGCTCGCTCTCTTATCTGCCTCGCTCTCTTTCACATCTGGCTTGCTCGCTTGCTCTCATATCTGGCTCGCTCGCTGCTCTCTTGTCTGGCTCGCTGTCTTATCTGGCTCGCTCGCATATCTTGCTCGCTCACTCTCACATCTGGCTCGCTCGCTTGCTCTCATATCTGGCTCGCTTGCTTGCTCTCTTGTCTGGCTTGCTCTCTTATCTGGCTTGCTCGCTAGCATATCTGGCTCGCTCACTTGCTCTCTTGTCTGGCTTACTCTCTTATCTGTCTCGCTCTCAAATCTGGCTCGCTCGCTTGCTCTCATATCTGGCTCGCTCGCTTGCTCTCTTGTCTGGCTTGCTCTCTTATCTGGCTTGCTCGCTAGCATATCTGCCTCGCTCGCTTGCTCTCTTATCTGGCTCGCTCGCTCTCATGTCTGGCTTGCTCGCTTGCTCTCATATCTGGCTCGCTCGCTTGCTCTCTTGTCTGGCTCGCTCTCTTATCTGGCTCGCTCGCATATCTGGCTCGCTCGCTCTCACATCTGGCTGGCTTGCTTGCTCTCGTATCTGGCTCGCTCGCTTGCTCTCATATCTGGCTCGCTCGCTTGCTCTCTTATCTGGCTCGCTCTCTTATCTGGCTCGCTCGCATATCTGGCTCGCTCGCTCTCCCATCTAGCTGGCTCGCTTGCTCTCATATCTGGCTCGCTCGCTTGCTCTCTTGTCTGGCTCGCTCTCTTATCTGTCTCTCTCTCATATTTGGCTTGCTAGCTTGCTCTCATATCTGGCTTGCTCGCTTGCTCTCTTGTCTGTCTCACTCTCTTTTATGGCTCGCTCGCATATCTGGCTCGCTCGCTCTCAAATCTGGCTCGCTCGCTCTCAAATATGGCTCGCTCGCTTGCTCTCATATCTGGCTTGCTCGCTTGCTCTCATCCGGCTCGCTCGCTTGCTCTCATATCTGGCTCGCTCGCTTGCTCTCTTGTCTTGCTCGCTCTCTTATCTGGCTCGCTCGCATATCTGACTCGCTCGCTTGCTCTCATATCTGGCTAGTTCGCTTGCTCTCTTGTCTGGCTCGCTCTCTTACCTGGCTTGCTCGCTAGCATATCTGGCTCGCACGCTTGCTGTCTTGTCTGACTTGCTCTCTTATCTGGCTCGCTCGGTCTCAGATCTGGCTCGCTCGCTTGCTCTCTTGTCTTGCTCGCTCTCTTATCTGGCTCGCTCGCTCTCATATCTGGCTGGCTTGCTTGCTCTCATATCTGGCTCGCTCGCTTGCTCTCATATCTGGCTCGCTCGCTCTCATGTCTGGCTCGCTCTCATATCTGGATCACTCGCTTGCTCTCATATCTGGCTCGCTCGCTTAATTGTCAGGCTCGCTCTCTTATCTGCCTCGCTCTCTCTCATATCTGGCTCGCTCGCTTGCTCTCTTGTCTGGCTCGCTCTCTTATCTGGCTCGCTCTCTTATCTGGCTCACTCGCATATCTGGCTCGCTCGCTCTCAAATCTGGCTGGCTTGCTTGCTCTCATATCTGGCTCGCTCGCTTGCTCTCATATCTGGCTCGCTCGCTTGCTCTCTTGTCTGTCTCGCTCTCTTTTATGGCTCGCTCACATATCTGGCTCACTCGCTCTCAAATCTGGCTGGCTTGCTTGCTCTCATATCTGGCTCGCTCGCTTGCTCTCATATCTGGCTCGCTCGCTCTCATGTCTGGCTCGCTCTCATATCTGGATCACTCGCTTGCTCTCATATCTGGCTCGCTCGCTTAATTGTCAGGCTCGCTCTCTTATCTGCCTCGCTCTCTCTCATATCTGGCTCGCTCGCTTGCTCTCTTGTCTGGCTCGCTCTCTTATCTGGCTCGCTCTCTTATCTGGCTCACTCGCATATCTGGCTCGCTCGCTCTCAAATCTGGCTGGCTTGCTTGCTCTCATATCTGGCTCGCTCGCTTGCTCTCATATCTGGCTCGCTCGCTTGCTCTCTTGTCTGTCTCGCTCTCTTTTATGGCTCGCTCACATATCTGGCTCACTCGCTCTCAAATCTGGCTCGCTCGCTTGCTCTCATATCTGGCTTGCTCGCTTGCTCTCATATCAGGCTCGCTCGCTTGATCTCATATCTGGCTCGCTCGCTTGCTCTCTTATCTGGCTCGCTCGCATATCTGGCTAGCTTGCTCTCAAATCTGTCTCGCTCGCTTGCTCTCATATCTGGCTAGTTCGCTTGCTCTCTTGTCTTGCTCGCTCTCTTATCTGTCTCGCCCGCTCTCATATCTGGCTGGCTCGCTTGCTCTCATATCTGGTTCGCTCGCTTGCTTTCTTGTCTGGCTCGCTCTTATCTGGCTTGCTCGCTTGTTCTCTTGTCTGGCTCGCTCTCTTATCTGGCTCGCTCGCATATCTTGCTCGCTCGCTCTCTTATCTGGCTCGCTCCCATATCTTGCTCGCTCGCTTGCTCTCTTGTCTGACTTGCTCTCTTATCTGTCTCGCTCTCACATCTGGCTCGCTCGCTTGCTCTCATATCTGGCTCGCTCGCTTGCTCTCTTGTCTGGCTCGCTCTCTTATCTGGCTTGCTTGCTAGCATATTTGGCTCACTCGCTTGCTCTCTTGTCTGGCTCGCTCTCTTATCTGGCTCGCTCGCATATCTGGCTCGCTCGCTTTCACATCTGGCCGGCTCGCTTGCTTTCATATCTGGCTCGCTCGCTCACATATCTGGCTCGCTCGATTGCTCTCTTGTCTGGTTCGCTCTCTTATCTGTCTCGCTCTCATATCTGGCTCACTCGCTTGCTCTCAAATCTGGCTCGCTCGCTTGCTCTCATATCTGGCTAGCTCGCTTGCTCTCTTGTCTTGCTCGCTCTCTTATCTGGCTCGCTCGCTCTCATATCTGGCTGGCTCGCCTGCTCTCATATCTGGCTCGCTCGCTTGCTCTCATATCTGGCTCGCTCGCTCTCATGTCTGGCTCGCTCTCATATCTGGATCGCTCGCTTGCTCTCATATCTGGCTGGCTCGCTTGCTTAATTGTCTGGCCCGCTCTCTTATCTGCCTCGCTCTCTCTCACATCTGGCTTGCTCCCTTGCTCTCATATCTTGCTCGCTCGCTGCTCTCTTGTCTGGCTCGCTGTCTTATCTGGCTCGCTCGCATATCTTGCTCGCTCACTCTCAAATCTGGCTCGCTCGCTTGCTCTCATATCTGGCTCGCTCGCTTGCTCTCTTGTCTGGCTTGCTCTCTTATCTGGCTTGCTCGCTAGCATATCTGGCTCGCTCACTTGCTCTCTTGTCTGGCTTGCTCTCTTATCTGTCTCGCTCTCACATCTGGCTCGCTCGCTTGCTCTCATATCTGGCTAGCTCGCTTGCTCTCTTGTCTGGCTTGCTCTCTTATCTGGCTTGCTCGCTAGCATATCTGCCTCGCTCGCTTGCTCTCTTATCTGGCTCGCTCGCTCTCATGTCTGGCTTGCTCGCTTGCTCTCATATCTGGCTCGCTCGCTTGCTCTCTTGTCTGGCTCGCTCTCTTATCTGGCTCGCTCGCATATCTGGCTCGCTCGCTCTCACATCTGGCTGGCTTGCTTGCTCTCGTATCTGGCTCGCTCGCTTGCTCTCATATCTGGCTCGCTCGCTTGCTCTCTTATCTGGCTCGCTCTCTTATCTGGCTCGCTCGCATATCTGGCTCGCTCGCTCTCACATCTAGCTGGCTCGCTTGCTCTCATATCTGGCTCGCTCGCTTGCTCTCTTGTCTGGCTCGCTCTCTTATCTGTCTCTCTCTCATATCTGGCTTGCTAGCTTGCTCTCATATCTGGCTTGCTCGCTTGCTCTCTTGTCTGTCTCGCTCTCTTTTATGGCTCGCTCGCATATCTGGCTCGCTCGCTCTCAAATCTGGCTCGCTCGCTCTCAAATATGGCTCGCTCGCTTGCTCTCATATCTGGCTTGCTCGCTTGCTCTCATATCCGGCTCGCTCGCTTGCTCTCATATCTGGCTCGCTCGCTTGCTCTCTTGTCTTGCTCGCTCTCTTATCTGGCTCGCTCGCATATCTGGCTCGCTCGCTTGCTCTCATATCTGGCTAGTTCGCTTGCTCTCTTGTCTGGCTCGCTCTCTTATCTGGCTTGCTCGCTAGCATATCTGGCTCGCACGCTTGCTCTCTTGTCTGACTTGCTCTCTTATCTGGCTCGCTCGGTCTCATATCTGGCTCGCTCGCTTGCTCTCTTGTCTTGCTCGCTCTCTTATCTGGCTCGCTCGCTCTCATATCTGGCTGGCTTGCTTGCTCTCATATCTGGCTCGCTCGCCTGCTCTCATATCTGGTTCGCTCGCTTGCTCTTTTGTCTGGCTCGTTATCTTATCTGGCTTGCTCGCTAGAATATCTGGCTCGCACGCTTGCTCTCTTGTCTGGCTCGCTCTCTTATCTGGCTTGCTCGCTAGCATAACTGGCTCGCTCGCTTGCTCTCTTGTCTGGCTTGCTCTCTTATCTGGCTCGCTCGCTCTCATATCTGGCTCGCTCGCTTGCTCTCATGTCTGGCTCGCTCGCTCTCATATCTGGCTCGCTCGCTTGCTCTCATGTCTGGCTCGCTTGCTCACATATCTGGCTTTCTCGCTTGCTCTCTTGTCTGGTTCGCTCTTCTATCTGGCTCGCTCTCACATCTGGCTTGCTCGCTTGCTCTCATATCTGGCTTGCTCGCTTGCTCTCTTGTCTGGCTCGCTCTCTTATCTGGCTTGCTTGCTAGCATATCTGGCTGGCTCGCTTGCTCTCTTGTCTGGCTTGCTCTCTTATCTGGCTCGCTGGCTCTCTTATCTGGCTCGCTCGCTTGCTCTCTTGTCTTGCTCGCTCTCTTATCTGGCTCGCTCGCTCTCATATCTGGCTGGCTCGCTTGCTCTCATATCTGGCTCGCTCGCTTGCTCTCATATCTGGCTCGCTCGCTCTCATGTCTGGCTCGCTCTCTTATCTGGATCGCTTGCTTGCTCTCATATCTGGCTCGCTCGCTTGCTTAATTGTCTGGCTCGCTCTCTTATCTGCCTCGCTCTCTCTCAAATCTGGCTTGCTCACTTGCTTTCATATCCGGCTCGCTCGCTTGCTCTCTTGTCTGGCTCGCTCTCTTATCTGGCTCGCTCGCATATCTGGCTTGCTAGCTTGCTCTCATATCTGACTCGCTCGCTTGCTCTCTTGTCTGTATCGCTCTCTTTTATGGCTCGCTCACATATCTGGCTCGCTCGCTCTCAAATCTGGCTCGGTAGCTCTCAAATCTGGCTCGCTCGCTTACTCTCATATCTGGCTTGCTCGCTTGCTCTCATATCCGGCTCGCTCGCTTGCTCTCATATCTGGCTCGCTCGCTTGCTCTCTTGTCTGGCTCGCTCTCTTATCTGGCTCGCTCGCATATCTGGCTCGCTCGCTCTCAAATCTGGCTCGCTCGCTTGCTCTCATATCTTGCTAGTTCGCTTGCTCTCTTGTCTTGCTCGCTCTCTTATCTGGCTCGCTCGCTCTCATATCTGGCTGGCTCGCTTGTTCTCATATCTGGCTCGCTCGCTTGCTCTCTTGTTTGGCTCGCTCTCTTATCTGGCTTGCTCGCTTGCTCTCTTGTCTGGCTCGCTCTCTTATCTGGCTCGCTCGCTTGCTTAATTGTCTGGCTCGGTCTCTTATCTGCCTCGTTCTCTCTCACATCTGGCTTTCCCGCTTGCTCTCATATCTGGCTCGCTCGCTGCTCTCTTGTCTGGCTCGCTCTCTTATCTGGCTCGCTCGCATATCTTGCTCGCTCGCTCTCACATCTGGCTCGCTCGCTTGCTCTCATATCTGGCTCGCTCGCTTAATCTCTTGTCTGGCTCGCTCTCTTATCTGGCTTGCTCACTAGCAAATCTGGCTCGCTCGCTTGCTCTCTTGTCTGGCTTGCTCTCTTACCTGTCTCGCTCTCACATCTGGCTCGCTCGCTTGCTCTCATATCTGGCTCGCTCGCTTAATCTCTTGTCTGGCTCGCTCTCTTATCTGGCTTGCTCACTAGCAAATCTGGCTCGCTCGCTTGCTCTCTTGTCTGGCTTGCTCTCTTACCTGTCTCACTCTCACATCTGGTTCGCTCGCTTGCTCTCATATCTGGCTCGCTCGCTGCTCTCTTGTCTGGCTCGCTCTCTTACCTGGCTGGCTCGCATAACTTGCTCGCTCGCTCTCACATCTGGCTCGCTCGCTTGCTCTCATATCTGGCTCGCTCGCTTGCTCTCTTGTCTGGCTCGCTCTCATATCTGGCTAGCTCGCTTGCTCTCTTGTCTTGCTCACTCTTATCTGGCTCGCTCGCTCTCATATCTGGCTGGCTCGCTTGCTCTCATATCTGGCTCGCTCGCTTGCTCTCATATCTGGCTCGCTCGCTCTCATGTCTGGCTCGCTCTCATATCTGGATCGCTCGCTTGCTCTCATATCTGGCTCGCTCGCTTGCTTAATTGTCTGGCTCGCTCTCTTATCTGCCTCGCTCTCTCTCACATCTGGCTTGCTCGCTTGCTCTCATATCTGGCTCGCTCGCTTGCTCTCTTGTCTGGCTCGCTCTCTTATCTGGCTCGCTCGCATATCTTGCTCGCTCGCTTGCTCTCTTGTCTGACTTGCTCTCTTATCTGTCTCTCTCTCACATCTGGCTCGCTCGCTTGCTCTCATACCTAGCTCGCTCGCTCTCTTATCTGGCTTTCTTGCTAGCATAACTGGCTCGCTCGCTTGCTCTCTTGTCTGGCTTGCTCTCTTATCTGGCTCGCTCGCTCTCATATCTGGCTCGCTCGCTTGCTCTCATGTCTGGCTCGCTCGCTCTCATATCTGGCTCGCTCGCTTGCTCTCATGTCTGGCTCGCTTGCTCACATATCTGGCTTTCTCGCTTGCTCTCTTGTCTGGTTCGCTCTTCTATCTGGCTCGCTCTCATATCTGGCTTGCTCGCTTGCTCTCATATCTGGCTTGCTCGCTTGCTCTCTTGTCTGGCTCGCTCTCTTATCTGGCTTGCCTGCTAGCATATCTGGCTGGCTCGCTTGCTCTCTTGTCTGGCTTGCTCTCTTATCTGGCTCGCTGGCTCTCTTATCTGGCTCGCTCGCTTGCTCTCTTGTCTTGCTCGCTCTCTTATCTGGCTCGCTCGCTCTCATATCTGGCTGGCTCGCTTGCTCTCATATCTGGCTCGCTCGCTTGCTCTCATATCTGGCTCGCTCTCTCTCATGTCTGGCTCGCTCTCTTATCTGGATCGCTTGCTTGCTCTCATATCTGGCTCGCTCGCTTGCTTAATTGTCTGGCTCGCTCTCTTATCTGCCTCGCTCTCTCTCAAATCTGGCTTGCTCACTTGCTTTCATATCCGGCTCGCTCGCTTGCTCTCTTGTCTGGCTCGCTCTCTTATCTGGCTCGCTCGCATATCTGGCTTGCTAGCTTGCTCTCATATCTGACTCGCTCGCTTGCTCTCTTGTCTGTATCGCTCTCTTTTATGGCTCGCTCACATATCTGGCTCGCTCGCTCTCAAATCTGGCTCGGTAGCTCTCAAATCTGGCTCGCTCGCTTACTCTCATATCTGGCTTGCTCGCTTGCTCTCATATCCGGCTCGCTCGCTTGCTCTCATATCTGGCTCGCTCGCTTGCTCTCTTGTCTGGCTCGCTCTCTTATCTGGCTCGCTCGCATATCTGGCTCGCTCGCTCTCAAATCTGGCTCGCTCGCTTGCTCTCATATCTTGCTAGTTCGCTTGCTCTCTTGTCTTGCTCGCTCTCTTATCTGGCTCGCTCGCTCTCATATCTGGCTGGCTCGCTTGTTCTCATATCTGGCTCGCTCGCTTGCTCTCTTGTTTGGCTCGCTCTCTTATCTGGCTTGCTCGCTTGCTCTCTTGTCTGGCTCGCTCTCTTATCTGGCTCGCTCGCTTGCTTAATTGTCTGGCTCGGTCTCTTATCTGCCTCGTTCTCTCTCACATCTGGCTTTCCCGCTGGCTCTCATATCTGGCTCGCTCGCTGCTCTCTTGTCTGGCTCGCTCTCTTATCTGGCTCGCTCGCATATCTTGCTCGCTCGCTCTCACATCTGGCTCGCTCGCTTGCTCTCATATCTGGCTCGCTCGCTTAATCTCTTGTCTGGCTCGCTCTCTTATCTGGCTTGCTCACTAGCAAATCTGGCTCGCTCGCTTGCTTTCTTGTCTGGCTTGCTCTCTTACCTGTCTCACTCTCACATCTGGTTCGCTCGCTTGCTCTCATATCTGTCTCGCTCGCTGCTCTCTTGTCTGGCTCGCTCTCTTACCTGGCTGGCTCGCATAACTTGCTCGCTCGCTCTCACATCTGGCTCGCTCGCTTGCTCTCATATCTGGCTCGCTCGTTTAATCTCTTGTCTGGCTCGCTCTCTTATCTGGCTTGCTCACTAGCAAATCTGGCTCGCTCGCTTGCTCTCTTGTCTGGCTTGCTCTCTTACCTGTCTCGCTCTCACATCTGGCTCGCTCGCTTGCTCTCATATCTGGCTCGCTCGCTTGCTCTCTTGTCTGGCTCGCTCTCTTATCTGGCTTGCTTGCTAGCATATCTGGCTCGCTCGCTTGCTCTCTTGTCTGGCTTGCTCTCTTATCTGTCTCGCTCGCTCTCATATCTGGCTCGCTCACTTCCTCTCATGTCTGGCTCGCTCGCTCTCATCTCTGGCTCGCTCGCTTGCCCTTATGTCTGGCTCGCTCGCTCTCATATATGGCTTTCTTGCTTGCTCTCTTGTCTGGTTCGCTCTCTTATCTGGCTCGCTTTAATATCTGGCTTGCTCTCATATCTGGCTCGCTCGCTTGCTCTCTTGTCTGGCTCGCTCTCTTATCTGGCTCGCTCGCATATCTGGCTCGCTCACTTTCACATCTCGCCGGCTCGCTTGCTTTCATATCTGGCTCGCTCGCTCACATATCTGGCTCGCTCGATTGCTCTCTTGTCTGGTTCGCTCTCTTATCTGTCTCGCTCTCATATCTGGCTCACTCGCTTGCTCTCAAATCTGGCTCGCTCGCTTGCTCTCATATCTGGCTAGCACACTTGCTCTCTTGTCTTGCTCGCTCTCTTATCTGGCTCGCTCGCTCTCATATCTGGCTGGCTCGTCTGCTCTCATATCTGGCTCGCTCGCTTGCTCTCATATCTGGCTCGCTCGCTCTCATGTCTGGCTCGCTCTCATATCTAGATCGCTCGCTTGCTCTCATATCTGGCTCGCTCACTTTCATGTCTGGCTCGCTCTCATATCTGGATCGCTCGCTTGCTCTCATATCTGGCTGGCTCGCTTGCTTAATTGTCTGGCTCGCTCTCTTATCTGCCTCGCTCTCTTTCACATCTGGCTTGCTCGCTTGCTCTCATATCTGGCTCGCTCGCTGCTCTCTTGTCTGGCTCGCTGTCTTATCTGGCTCGCTCGCATATCTTGCTCGCTCACTCTCACATCTGGCTCGCTCGCTTGCTCTCATATCTGGCTCGCTTGCTTGCTCTCTTGTCTGGCTTGCTCTCTTATCTGGCTTGCTCGCTAGCATATCTGGCTCGCTCACTTGCTCTCTTGTCTGGCTTACTCTCTTATCTGTCTCGCTCTCAAATCTGGCTCGCTCGCTTGCTCTCATATCTGGCTCGCTCGCTTGCTCTCTTGTCTGGCTTGCTCTCTTATCTGGCTTGCTCGCTAGCATATCTGCCTCGCTCGCTTGCTCTCTTATCTGGCTCGCTCGCTCTCATGTCTGGCTTGCTCGCTTGCTCTCATATCTGGCTCGCTCGCTTGCTCTCTTGTCTGGCTCGCTCTCTTATCTGGCTCGCTCGCATATCTGGCTCGCTCGCTCTCACATCTGGCTGGCTTGCTTGCTCTCGTATCTGGCTCGCTCGCTTGCTCTCATATCTGGCTCGCTCGCTTGCTCTCTTATCTGGCTCGCTCTCTTATCTGGCTCGCTCGCATATCTGGCTCGCTCGCTCTCCCATCTAGCTGGCTCGCTTGCTCTCATATCTGGCTCGCTCGCTTGCTCTCTTGTCTGGCTCGCTCTCTTATCTGTCTCTCTCTCATATTTGGCTTGCTAGCTTGCTCTCATATCTGGCTTGCTCGCTTGCTCTCTTGTCTGTCTCACTCTCTTTTATGGCTCGCTCGCATATCTGGCTCGCTCGCTCTCAAATCTGGCTCGCTCGCTCTCAAATATGGCTCGCTCGCTTGCTCTCATATCTGGCTTGCTCGCTTGCTCTCATCCGGCTCGCTCGCTTGCTCTCATATCTGGCTCGCTCGCTTGCTCTCTTGTCTTGCTCGCTCTCTTATCTGGCTCGCTCGCATATCTGACTCGCTCGCTTGCTCTCATATCTGGCTAGTTCGCTTGCTCTCTTGTCTGGCTCGCTCTCTTACCTGGCTTGCTCGCTAGCATATCTGGCTCGCACGCTTGCTGTCTTGTCTGACTTGCTCTCTTATCTGGCTCGCTCGGTCTCAGATCTGGCTCGCTCGCTTGCTCTCTTGTCTTGCTCGCTCTCTTATCTGGCTCGCTCGCTCTCATATCTGGCTGGCTTGCTTGCTCTCATATCTGGCTCGCTCGCTTGCTCTCATATCTGGCTCGCTCGCTCTCATGTCTGGCTCGCTCTCATATCTGGATCACTCGCTTGCTCTCATATCTGGCTCGCTCGCTTAATTGTCAGGCTCGCTCTCTTATCTGCCTCGCTCTCTCTCATATCTGGCTCGCTCGCTTGCTCTCTTGTCTGGCTCGCTCTCTTATCTGGCTCGCTCTCTTATCTGGCTCACTCGCATATCTGGCTCGCTCGCTCTCAAATCTGGCTGGCTTGCTTGCTCTCATATCTGGCTCGCTCGCTTGCTCTCATATCTGGCTCGCTCGCTTGCTCTCTTGTCTGTCTCGCTCTCTTTTATGGCTCGCTCACATATCTGGCTCACTCGCTCTCAAATCTGGCTGGCTTGCTTGCTCTCATATCTGGCTCGCTCGCTTGCTCTCATATCTGGCTCGCTCGCTCTCATGTCTGGCTCGCTCTCATATCTGGATCACTCGCTTGCTCTCATATCTGGCTCGCTCGCTTAATTGTCAGGCTCGCTCTCTTATCTGCCTCGCTCTCTCTCATATCTGGCTCGCTCGCTTGCTCTCTTGTCTGGCTCGCTCTCTTATCTGGCTCGCTCTCTTATCTGGCTCACTCGCATATCTGGCTCGCTCGCTCTCAAATCTGGCTGGCTTGCTTGCTCTCATATCTGGCTCGCTCGCTTGCTCTCATATCTGGCTCGCTCGCTTGCTCTCTTGTCTGTCTCGCTCTCTTTTATGGCTCGCTCACATATCTGGCTCACTCGCTCTCAAATCTGGCTCGCTCGCTTGCTCTCATATCTGGCTTGCTCGCTTGCTCTCATATCAGGCTCGCTCGCTTGATCTCATATCTGGCTCGCTCGCTTGCTCTCTTATCTGGCTCGCTCGCATATCTGGCTAGCTTGCTCTCAAATCTGTCTCGCTCGCTTGCTCTCATATCTGGCTAGTTCGCTTGCTCTCTTGTCTTGCTCGCTCTCTTATCTGTCTCGCCCGCTCTCATATCTGGCTGGCTCGCTTGCTCTCATATCTGGTTCGCTCGCTTGCTTTCTTGTCTGGCTCGCTCTTATCTGGCTTGCTCGCTTGTTCTCTTGTCTGGCTCGCTCTCTTATCTGGCTCGCTCGCATATCTTGCTCGCTCGCTCTCTTATCTGGCTCGCTCCCATATCTTGCTCGCTCGCTTGCTCTCTTGTCTGACTTGCTCTCTTATCTGTCTCGCTCTCACATCTGGCTCGCTCGCTTGCTCTCATATCTGGCTCGCTCGCTTGCTCTCTTGTCTGGCTCGCTCTCTTATCTGGCTTGCTTGCTAGCATATTTGGCTCACTCGCTTGCTCTCTTGTCTGGCTCGCTCTCTTATCTGGCTCGCTCGCATATCTGGCTCGCTCGCTTTCACATCTGGCCGGCTCGCTTGCTTTCATATCTGGCTCGCTCGCTCACATATCTGGCTCGCTCGATTGCTCTCTTGTCTGGTTCGCTCTCTTATCTGTCTCGCTCTCATATCTGGCTCACTCGCTTGCTCTCAAATCTGGCTCGCTCGCTTGCTCTCATATCTGGCTAGCTCGCTTGCTCTCTTGTCTTGCTCGCTCTCTTATCTGGCTCGCTCGCTCTCATATCTGGCTGGCTCGCCTGCTCTCATATCTGGCTCGCTCGCTTGCTCTCATATCTGGCTCGCTCGCTCTCATGTCTGGCTCGCTCTCATATCTGGATCGCTCGCTTGCTCTCATATCTGGCTGGCTCGCTTGCTTAATTGTCTGGCCCGCTCTCTTATCTGCCTCGCTCTCTCTCACATCTGGCTTGCTCCCTTGCTCTCATATCTTGCTCGCTCGCTGCTCTCTTGTCTGGCTCGCTGTCTTATCTGGCTCGCTCGCATATCTTGCTCGCTCACTCTCAAATCTGGCTCGCTCGCTTGCTCTCATATCTGGCTCGCTCGCTTGCTCTCTTGTCTGGCTTGCTCTCTTATCTGGCTTGCTCGCTAGCATATCTGGCTCGCTCACTTGCTCTCTTGTCTGGCTTGCTCTCTTATCTGTCTCGCTCTCACATCTGGCTCGCTCGCTTGCTCTCATATCTGGCTAGCTCGCTTGCTCTCTTGTCTGGCTTGCTCTCTTATCTGGCTTGCTCGCTAGCATATCTGCCTCGCTCGCTTGCTCTCTTATCTGGCTCGCTCGCTCTCATGTCTGGCTTGCTCGCTTGCTCTCATATCTGGCTCGCTCGCTTGCTCTCTTGTCTGGCTCGCTCTCTTATCTGGCTCGCTCGCATATCTGGCTCGCTCGCTCTCACATCTGGCTGGCTTGCTTGCTCTCGTATCTGGCTCGCTCGCTTGCTCTCATATCTGGCTCGCTCGCTTGCTCTCTTATCTGGCTCGCTCTCTTATCTGGCTCGCTCGCATATCTGGCTCGCTCGCTCTCACATCTAGCTGGCTCGCTTGCTCTCATATCTGGCTCGCTCGCTTGCTCTCTTGTCTGGCTCGCTCTCTTATCTGTCTCTCTCTCATATCTGGCTTGCTAGCTTGCTCTCATATCTGGCTTGCTCGCTTGCTCTCTTGTCTGTCTCGCTCTCTTTTATGGCTCGCTCGCATATCTGGCTCGCTCGCTCTCAAATCTGGCTCGCTCGCTCTCAAATATGGCTCGCTCGCTTGCTCTCATATCTGGCTTGCTCGCTTGCTCTCATATCCGGCTCGCTCGCTTGCTCTCATATCTGGCTCGCTCGCTTGCTCTCTTGTCTTGCTCGCTCTCTTATCTGGCTCGCTCGCATATCTGGCTCGCTCGCTTGCTCTCATATCTGGCTAGTTCGCTTGCTCTCTTGTCTGGCTCGCTCTCTTATCTGGCTTGCTCGCTAGCATATCTGGCTCGCACGCTTGCTCTCTTGTCTGACTTGCTCTCTTATCTGGCTCGCTCGGTCTCATATCTGGCTCGCTCGCTTGCTCTCTTGTCTTGCTCGCTCTCTTATCTGGCTCGCTCGCTCTCATATCTGGCTGGCTTGCTTGCTCTCATATCTGGCTCGCTCGCCTGCTCTCATATCTGGTTCGCTCGCTTGCTCTTTTGTCTGGCTCGTTATCTTATCTGGCTTGCTCGCTAGAATATCTGGCTCGCACGCTTGCTCTCTTGTCTGGCTCGCTCTCTTATCTGGCTTGCTCGCTAGCATAACTGGCTCGCTCGCTTGCTCTCTTGTCTGGCTTGCTCTCTTATCTGGCTCGCTCGCTCTCATATCTGGCTCGCTCGCTTGCTCTCATGTCTGGCTCGCTCGCTCTCATATCTGGCTCGCTCGCTTGCTCTCATGTCTGGCTCGCTTGCTCACATATCTGGCTTTCTCGCTTGCTCTCTTGTCTGGTTCGCTCTTCTATCTGGCTCGCTCTCACATCTGGCTTGCTCGCTTGCTCTCATATCTGGCTTGCTCGCTTGCTCTCTTGTCTGGCTCGCTCTCTTATCTGGCTTGCTTGCTAGCATATCTGGCTGGCTCGCTTGCTCTCTTGTCTGGCTTGCTCTCTTATCTGGCTCGCTGGCTCTCTTATCTGGCTCGCTCGCTTGCTCTCTTGTCTTGCTCGCTCTCTTATCTGGCTCGCTCGCTCTCATATCTGGCTGGCTCGCTTGCTCTCATATCTGGCTCGCTCGCTTGCTCTCATATCTGGCTCGCTCGCTCTCATGTCTGGCTCGCTCTCTTATCTGGATCGCTTGCTTGCTCTCATATCTGGCTCGCTCGCTTGCTTAATTGTCTGGCTCGCTCTCTTATCTGCCTCGCACTCTCTCAAATCTGGCTTGCTCACTTGCTTTCATATCCGGCTCGCTCGCTTGCTCTCTTGTCTGGCTCGCTCTCTTATCTGGCTCGCTCGCATATCTGGCTTGCTAGCTTGCTCTCATATCTGACTCGCTCGCTTGCTCTCTTGTCTGTATCGCTCTCTTTTATGGCTCGCTCACATATCTGGCTCGCTCGCTCTCAAATCTGGCTCGGTAGCTCTCAAATCTGGCTCGCTCGCTTACTCTCATATCTGGCTTGCTCGCTTGCTCTCATATCCGGCTCGCTCGCTTGCTCTCATATCTGGCTCGCTCGCTTGCTCTCTTGTCTGGCTCGCTCTCTTATCTGGCTCGCTCGCATATCTGGCTCGCTCGCTCTCAAATCTGGCTCGCTCGCTTGCTCTCATATCTTGCTAGTTCGCTTGCTCTCTTGTCTTGCTCGCTCTCTTATCTGGCTCGCTCGCTCTCATATCTGGCTGGCTCGCTTGTTCTCATATCTGGCTCGCTCGCTTGCTCTCTTGTTTGGCTCGCTCTCTTATCTGGCTTGCTCGCTTGCTCTCTTGTCTGGCTCGCTCTCTTATCTGGCTCGCTCGCTTGCTTAATTGTCTGGCTCGGTCTCTTATCTGCCTCGTTCTCTCTCACATCTGGCTTTCCCGCTTGCTCTCATATCTGGCTCGCTCGCTGCTCTCTTGTCTGGCTCGCTCTCTTATCTGGCTCGCTCGCATATCTTGCTCGCTCGCTCTCACATCTGGCTCGCTCGCTTGCTCTCATATCTGGCTCGCTCGCTTAATCTCTTGTCTGGCTCGCTCTCTTATCTGGCTTGCTCACTAGCAAATCTGGCTCGCTCGCTTGCTCTCTTGTCTGGCTTGCTCTCTTACCTGTCTCGCTCTCACATCTGGCTCGCTCGCTTGCTCTCATATCTGGCTCGCTCGCTTAATCTCTTGTCTGGCTCGCTCTCTTATCTGGCTTGCTCACTAGCAAATCTGGCTCGCTCGCTTGCTCTCTTGTCTGGCTTGCTCTCTTACCTGTCTCACTCTCACATCTGGTTCGCTCGCTTGCTCTCATATCTGGCTCGCTCGCTGCTCTCTTGTCTGGCTCGCTCTCTTACCTGGCTGGCTCGCATAACTTGCTCGCTCGCTCTCACATCTGGCTCGCTCGCTTGCTCTCATATCTGGCTCGCTCGTTTAATCTCTTGTCTGGCTCGCTCTCTTATCTGGCTTGCTCACTAGCAAATCTGGCTCGCTCGCTTGCTCTCTTGTCTGGCTTGCTCTCTTACCTGTCTCGCTCTCACATCTGGCTCGCTCGCTTGCTCTCATATCTGGCTCGCTCGCTTGCTCTCTTGTCTGGCTCGCTCTCTTATCTGGCTTGCTTGCTAGCATATCTGGCTCGCTCGCTTGCTCTCTTGTCTGGCTTGCTCTCTTATCTGTCTCGCTCGCTCTCATATCTGGCTCGCTCACTTCCTCTCATGTCTGGCTCGCTCGCTCTCATCTCTGGCTCGCTCGCTTGCCCTTATGTCTGGCTCGCTCGCTCTCATATATGGCTTTCTTGCTTGCTCTCTTGTCTGGTTCGCTCTCTTATCTGGCTCGCTTTAATATCTGGCTTGCTCTCATATCTGGCTCGCTCGCTTGCTCTCTTGTCTGGCTCGCTCTCTTATCTGGCTCGCTCGCATATCTGGCTCGCTCACTTTCACATCTCGCCGGCTCGCTTGCTTTCATATCTGGCTCGCTCGCTCACATATCTGGCTCGCTCGATTGCTCTCTTGTCTGGTTCGCTCTCTTATCTGTCTCGCTCTCATATCTGGCTCACTCGCTTGCTCTCAAATCTGGCTCGCTCGCTTGCTCTCATATCTGGCTAGCACACTTGCTCTCTTGTCTTGCTCGCTCTCTTATCTGGCTCGCTCGCTCTCATATCTGGCTGGCTCGTCTGCTCTCATATCTGGCTCGCTCGCTTGCTCTCATATCTGGCTCGCTCGCTCTCATGTCTGGCTCGCTCTCATATCTAGATCGCTCGCTTGCTCTCATATCTGGCTCGCTCACTTTCATGTCTGGCTCGCTCTCATATCTGGATCGCTCGCTTGCTCTCATATCTGGCTGGCTCGCTTGCTTAATTGTCTGGCTCGCTCTCTTATCTGCCTCGCTCTCTTTCACATCTGGCTTGCTCGCTTGCTCTCATATCTGGCTCGCTCGCTGCTCTCTTGTCTGGCTCGCTGTCTTATCTGGCTCGCTCGCATATCTTGCTCGCTCACTCTCACATCTGGCTCGCTCGCTTGCTCTCATATCTGGCTCGCTTGCTTGCTCTCTTGTCTGGCTTGCTCTCTTATCTGGCTTGCTCGCTAGCATATCTGGCTCGCTCACTTGCTCTCTTGTCTGGCTTACTCTCTTATCTGTCTCGCTCTCAAATCTGGCTCGCTCGCTTGCTCTCATATCTGGCTCGCTCGCTTGCTCTCTTGTCTGGCTTGCTCTCTTATCTGGCTTGCTCGCTAGCATATCTGCCTCGCTCGCTTGCTCTCTTATCTGGCTCGCTCGCTCTCATGTCTGGCTTGCTCGCTTGCTCTCATATCTGGCTCGCTCGCTTGCTCTCTTGTCTGGCTCGCTCTCTTATCTGGCTCGCTCGCATATCTGGCTCGCTCGCTCTCACATCTGGCTGGCTTGCTTGCTCTCGTATCTGGCTCGCTCGCTTGCTCTCATATCTGGCTCGCTCGCTTGCTCTCTTATCTGGCTTGCTCTCTTATCTGGCTCGCTCGCATATCTGGCTCGCTCGCTCTCCCATCTAGCTGGCTCGCTTGCTCTCATATCTGGCTCGCTCGCTTGCTCTCTTGTCTGGCTCGCTCTCTTATCTGTCTCTCTCTCATATTTGGCTTGCTAGCTTGCTCTCATATCTGGCTTGCTCGCTTGCTCTCTTGTCTGTCTCGCTCTCTTTTATGGCTCGCTCGCATATCTGGCTCGTTCGCTCTCAAATCTGGCTCGCTCGCTCTCAAATATGGCTCGCTCGCTTGCTCTCATATCTGGCTTGCTCGCTTGCTCTCATCCGGCTCGCTCGCTTGCTCTCATATCTGGCTCGCTCGCTTGCTCTCTTGTCTTGCTCGCTCTCTTATCTGGCTCGCTCGCATATTTGACTCGCTCGCTTGCTCTCATATCTGGCTAGTTCGCTTGCTCTCTTGTCTGGCTCGCTCTCTTATCTGGCTTGCTCGCTAGCATATCTGGCTCGCACGCTTGCTGTCTTGTCTGACTTGCTCTCTTATCTGGCTCGCTCGGTCTCAGATCTGGCTCGCTCGCTTGCTCTCTTGTCTTGCTCGCTCTCTTATCTGGCTCGCTCGCTCTCATATCTGGCTGGCTTGCTTGCTCTCATATCTGGCTCGCTCGCTTGCTCTCATATCTGGCTCGCTCGCTCTCATGTCTGGCTCGCTCTCATATCTGGATCACTCGCTTGCTCTCATATCTGGCTCGCTCGCTTAATTGTCAGGCTCGCTCTCTTATCTGCCTCGCTCTCTCTCATATCTGGCTCGCTCGCTTGCTCTCTTGTCTGGCTTGCTCTCTTATCTGTCTCGCTCGCTCTCATATCTGGCTCGCTCACTTCCTCTCATGTCTGGCTCGCTCGCTCTCATCTCTGGCTCGCTCGCTTGCCCTTATGTCTGGCTCGCTCGCTCTCATATATGGCTTTCTTGCTTGCTCTCTTGTCTGGTTCGCTCTCTTATCTGGCTCGCTTTAATATCTGGCTTGCTCTCATATCTGGCTCGCTCGCTTGCTCTCTTGTCTGGCTCGCTCTCTTATCTGGCTCGCTCGTATATCTGGCTCGCTCACTTTCACATCTCGCCGGCTCGCTTGCTTTCATATCTGGCTCGCTCGCTCACATATCTGGCTCGCTCGATTGCTCTCTTGTCTGGTTCGCTCTCTTATCTGTCTCGCTCTCATATCTGGCTCACTCGCTTGCTCTCAAATCTGGCTCGCTCGCTTGCTCTCATATCTGGCTAGCACACTTGCTCTCTTGTCTTGCTCGCTCTCTTATCTGGCTCGCTCGCTCTCATATCTGGCTGGCTCGTCTGCTCTCATATCTGGCTCGCTCGCTTGCTCTCATATCTGGCTCGCTCGCTCTCATGTCTGGCTCGCTCTCATATCTAGATCGCTCGCTTGCTCTCATATCTGGCTCGCTCACTTTCATGTCTGGCTCGCTCTCATATCTGGATCGCTCGCTTGCTCTCATATCTGGCTGGCTCGCTTGCTTAATTGTCTGGCTCGCTCTCTTATCTGCCTCGCTCTCTTTCACATCTGGCTTGCTCGCTTGCTCTCATATCTGGCTCGCTCGCTGCTCTCTTGTCTGGCTCGCTGTCTTATCTGGCTCGCTCGCATATCTTGCTCGCTCACTCTCACATCTGGCTCGCTCGCTTGCTCTCATATCTGGCTCGCTTGCTTGCTCTCTTGTCTGGCTTGCTCTCTTATCTGGCTTGCTCGCTAGCATATCTGGCTCGCTCACTTGCTCTCTTGTCTGGCTTACTCTCTTATCTGTCTCGCTCTCAAATCTGGCTCGCTCGCTTGCTCTCATATCTGGCTCGCTCGCTTGCTCTCTTGTCTGGCTTGCTCTCTTATCTGGCTTGCTCGCTAGCATATCTGCCTCGCTCGCTTGCTCTCTTATCTGGCTCGCTCGCTCTCATGTCTGGCTTGCTCGCTTGCTCTCATATCTGGCTCGCTCGCTTGCTCTCTTGTCTGGCTCGCTCTCTTATCTGGCTCGCTCGCATATCTGGCTCGCTCGCTCTCACATCTGGCTGGCTTGCTTGCTCTCGTATCTGGCTCGCTCGCTTGCTCTCATATCTGGCTCGCTCGCTTGCTCTCTTATCTGGCTCGCTCTCTTATCTGGCTCGCTCGCATATCTGGCTCGCTCGCTCTCCCATCTAGCTGGCTCGCTTGCTCTCATATCTGGCTCGCTCGCTTGCTCTCTTGTCTGGCTCGCTCTCTTATCTGTCTCTCTCTCATATTTGGCTTGCTAGCTTGCTCTCATATCTGGCTTGCTCGCTTGCTCTCTTGTCTGTCTCGCTCTCTTTTATGGCTCGCTCGCATATCTGGCTCGCTCGCTCTCAAATCTGGCTCGCTCGCTCTCAAATATGGCTCGCTCGCTTGCTCTCATATCTGGCTTGCTCGCTTGCTCTCATCCGGCTCGCTCGCTTGCTCTCATATCTGGCTCGCTCGCTTGCTCTCTTGTCTTGCTCGCTCTCTTATCTGGCTCGCTCGCATATCTGACTCGCTCGCTTGCTCTCATATCTGGCTAGTTCGCTTGCTCTCTTGTCTGGCTCGCTCTCTTATCTGGCTTGCTCGCTAGCATATCTGGCTCGCACGCTTGCTGTCTTGTCTGACTTGCTCTCTTATCTGGCTCGCTCGGTCTCAGATCTGGCTCGCTCGCTTGCTCTCTTGTCTTGCTCGCTCTCTTATCTGGCTCGCTCGCTCTCATATCTGGCTGGCTTGCTTGCTCTCATATCTGGCTCGCTCGCTTGCTCTCATATCTGGCTCGCTCGCTCTCATGTCTGGCTCGCTCTCATATCTGGATCACTCGCTTGCTCTCATATCTGGCTCGCTCGCTTAATTGTCAGGCTCGCTCTCTTATCTGCCTCGCTCTCTCTCATATCTGGCTCGCTCGCTTGCTCTCTTGTCTGGCTCGCTCTCTTATCTGGCTCGCTCTCTTATCTGGCTCACTCGCATATCTGGCTCGCTCGCTCTCAAATCTGGCTGGCTTGCTTGCTCTCATATCTGGCTCGCTCGCTTGCTCTCATATCTGGCTCGCTCGCTTGCTCTCTTGTCTGTCTCGCTCTCTTTTATGGCTCGCTCACATATCTGGCTCACTCGCTCTCAAATCTGGCTGGCTTGCTTGCTCTCATATCTGGCTCGCTCGCTTGCTCTCATATCTGGCTCGCTCGCTCTCATGTCTGGCTCGCTCTCATATCTGGATCACTCGCTTGCTCTCATATCTGGCTCGCTCGCTTAATTGTCAGGCTCGCTCTCTTATCTGCCTCGCTCTCTCTCATATCTGGCTCGCTCGCTTGCTCTCTTGTCTGGCTCGCTCTCTTATCTGGCTCGCTCTCTTATCTGGCTCACTCGCATATCTGGCTCGCTCGCTCTCAAATCTGGCTGGCTTGCTTGCTCTCATATCTGGCTCGCTCGCTTGCTCTCATATCTGGCTCGCTCGCTTGCTCTCTTGTCTGTCTCGCTCTCTTTTATGGCTCGCTCACATATCTGGCTCACTCGCTCTCAAATCTGGCTCGCTCGCTTGCTCTCATATCTGGCTTGCTCGCTTGCTCTCATATCAGGCTCGCTCGCTTGATCTCATATCTGGCTCGCTCGCTTGCTCTCTTATCTGGCTCGCTCGCATATCTGGCTAGCTTGCTCTCAAATCTGTCTCGCTCGCTTGCTCTCATATCTGGCTAGTTCGCTTGCTCTCTTGTCTTGCTCGCTCTCTTATCTGTCTCGCCCGCTCTCATATCTGGCTGGCTCGCTTGCTCTCATATCTGGTTCGCTCGCTTGCTTTCTTGTCTGGCTCGCTCTTATCTGGCTTGCTCGCTTGTTCTCTTGTCTGGCTCGCTCTCTAATCTGGCTCGCTCGCATATCTTGCTCGCTCGCTCTCTTATCTGGCTCGCTCGCATATCTTGCTCGCTCGCTTGCTCTCTTGTCTGACTTGCTCTCTTATCTGTCTCGCTCTCACATCTGGCTCGCTCGCTTGCTCTCATATCTGGCTCACTCGCTTGCTCTCTTGTCTGGCTCGCTCTCTTATCTGGCTTGCTTGCTAGCATATTTGGCTCACTCGCTTGCTCTCTTGTCTGGCTCGCTCTCTTATCTGGCTCGCTCGCATATCTGGCTCGCTCGCTTTCACATCTGGCCGGCTCGCTTGCTTTCATATCTGGCTCGCTCGCTCACATATCTGGCTCGCTCGATTGCTCTCTTGTCTGGTTCGCTCTCTTATCTGTCTCGCTCTCATATCTGGCTCACTCGCTTGCTCTCAAATCTGGCTCGCTCGCTTGCTCTCATATCTGGCTAGCTCGCTTGCTCTCTTGTCTTGCTCGCTCTCTTATCTGGCTCGCTCGCTCTCATATCTGGCTGGCTCGCCTGCTCTCATATCTGGCTCGCTCGCTTGCTCTCATATCTGGCTCGCTCGCTCTCATGTCTGGCTCACTCTCATATCTGGATCGCTCGCTTGCTCTCATATCTGGCTGGCTCGCTTGCTTAATTGTCTGGCCCGCTCTCTTATCTGCCTCGCTCTCTCTCACATCTGGCTTGCTCCCTTGCTCTCATATCTTGCTCGCTCGCTGCTCTCTTGTCTGGCTCGCTGTCTTATCTGGCTCGCTCGCATATCTTGCTCGCTCACTCTCAAATCTGGCTCGCTCGCTTGCTCTCATATCTGGCTCGCTCGCTTGCTCTCTTGTCTGGCTTGCTCTCTTATCTGGCTTGCTCGCTAGCATATCTGGCTCGCTCACTTGCTCTCTTGTCTGGCTTGCTCTCTTATCTGTCTCGCTCTCACATCTGGCTCGCTCGCTTGCTCTCATATCTGGCTAGCTCGCTTGCTCTCTTGTCTGGCTTGCTCTCTTATCTGGCTTGCTCGCTAGCATATCTGCCTCGCTCGCTTGCTCTCTTATCTGGCTCGCTCGCTCTCATGTCTGGCTTGCTCGCTTGCTCTCATATCTGGCTCGCTCGCTTGCTCTCTTGTCTGGCTCGCTCTCTTATCTGGCTCGCTCGCATATCTGGCTCGCTCGCTCTCACATCTGGCTGGCTTGCTTGCTCTCGTATCTGGCTCGCTCGCTTGCTCTCATATCTGGCTCGCTCGCTTGCTCTCTTATCTGGCTCGCTCTCTTATCTGGCTCGCTCGCATATCTGGCTCGCTCGCTCTCACATCTAGCTGGCTCGCTTGCTCTCATATCTGGCTCGCTCGCTTGCTCTCTTGTCTGGCTCGCTCTCTTATCTGTCTCTCTCTCATATCTGGCTTGCTAGCTTGCTCTCATATCTGGCTTGCTCGCTTGCTCTCTTGTCTGTCTCGCTCTCTTTTATGGCTCGCTCGCATATCTGGCTCGCTCGCTCTCAAATCTGGCTCGCTCGCTCTCAAATATGGCTCGCTCGCTTGCTCTCATATCTGGCTCGCTCGCTTGCTCTCATATCTGGCTCGCTCGCTTGCTCTCTTGTCTTGCTCGCTCTCTTATCTGGCTCGCTCGCATATCTGGCTCGCTCGCTTGCTCTCATATCTGGCTAGTTCGCTTGCTCTCTTGTCTGGCTCGCTCTCTTATCTGGCTTGCTCGCTAGCATATCTGGCTCGCACGCTTGCTCTCTTGTCTGACTTGCTCTCTTATCTGGCTCGCTCGCATATCTGGCTCGCTCGCTCTCACATCTGGCTGGCTTGCTTGCTCTCGTATCTGGCTCGCTCGCTCGCTCTCATATCTGGCTGGCTTGCTTGCTCTCATATCTGGCTCGCTCGCCTGCTCTCATATCTGGTTCGCTCGCTTGCTCTTTTGTCTGGCTCGTTATCTTATCTGGCTTGCTCGCTAGAATATCTGGCTCGCACGCTTGCTCTCTTGTCTGGCTCGCTCTCTTATCTGGCTTGCTCGCTAGCATAACTGGCTCGCTCGCTTGCTCTCTTGTCTGGCTTGCTCTCTTATCTGGCTCGCTCGCTCTCATATCTGGCTCGCTCGCTTGCTCTCATGTCTGGCTCGCTCGCTCTCATATCTGGCTCGCTCGCTTGCTCTCATGTCTGGCTCGCTTGCTCACATATCTGGCTTTCTCGCTTGCTCTCTTGTCTGGTTCGCTCTTCTATCTGGCTCGCTCTCATATCTGGCTTGCTCGCTTGCTCTCATATCTGGCTTGCTCGCTTGCTCTCTTGTCTGGCTCGCTCTCTTATCTGGCTTGCTTGCTAGCATATCTGGCTGGCTCGCTTGCTCTCTTGTCTGGCTTGCTCTCTTATCTGGCTCGCTGGCTCTCTTATCTGGCTCGCTCGCTTGCTCTCTTGTCTTGCTCGCTCTCTTATCTGGCTCGCTCGCTCTCATATCTGGCTGGCTCGCTTGCTCTCATATCTGGCTCGCTCGCTTGCTCTCATATCTGGCTCGCTCGCTCTCATGTCTGGCTCGCTCTCTTATCTGGATCGCTTGCTTGCTCTCATATCTGGCTCGCTCGCTTGCTTAATTGTCTGGCTCGCTCTCTTATCTGCCTCGCTCTCTCTCAAATCTGGCTTGCTCACTTGCTTTCATATCCGGCTCGCTCGCTTGCTCTCTTGTCTGGCTCGCTCTCTTATCTGGCTCGCTCGCATATCTGACTCGCTCGCTTGCTCTCTTGTCTGTATCGCTCTCTTTTATGGCTCGCTCACATATCTGGCTCGCTCGCTCTCAAATCTGGCTCGGTAGCTCTCAAATCTGGCTCGCTCGCTTACTCTCATATCTGGCTTGCTCGCTTGCTCTCATATCCGGCTCGCTCGCTTGCTCTCATATCTGGCTCGCTCGCTTGCTCTCTTGTCTGGCTCGCTCTCTTATCTGGCTCGCTCGCATATCTGGCTCGCTCGCTCTCAAATCTGGCTCGCTCGCTTGCTCTCATATCTTGCTAGTTCGCTTGCTCTCTTGTCTTGCTCGCTCTCTTATCTGGCTCGCTCGCTCTCATATCTGGCTGGCTCGCTTGTTCTCATATCTGGCTCGCTCGCTTGCTCTCTTGTTTGGCTCGCTCTCTTATCTGGCTTGCTCGCTTGCTCTCTTGTCTGGCTCGCTCTCTTATCTGGCTCGCTAGCTTGCTTAATTGTCTGGCTCGGTCTCTTATCTGCCTCGTTCTCTCTCACATCTGGCTTTCCTGCTTGCTCTCATATCTGGCTCGCTCGCTGCTCTCTTGTCTGGCTCGCTCTCTTATCTGGCTCGCTCGCATATCTTGCTCGCTCGCTCTCACATCTGGCTCGCTCGCTTGCTCTCATATCTGGCTCGCTCGCTTAATCTCTTGTCTGGCTCGCTCTCTTATCTGGCTTGCTCACTAGCAAATCTGGCTCGCTCGCTTGCTCTCTTGTCTGGCTTGCTCTCTTACCTGTCTCGCTCTCACATCTGGCTCGCTCGCTTGCTCTCATATCTGGCTCGCTCACTTAATCTCTTGTCTGGCTCGCTCTCTTATCTGGCTTGCTCACTAGCAAATCTGGCTCGCTCGCTTGCTCTCTTGTCTGGCTTGCTCTCTTACCTGTCTCACTCTCACATCTGGTTCGCTCGCTTGCTCTCATATCTGGCTCGCTCGCTGCTCTCTTGTCTGGCTCGCTCTCTTACCTGGCTGGCTCGCATAACTTGCTCGCTCGCTCTCACATCTGGCTCGCTCGCTTGCTCTCATATCTGGCTCGCTCGTTTAATCTCTTGTCTGGCTCGCTCTCTTATCTGGCTTGCTCACTAGCAAATCTGGCTCGCTCGCTTGCTCTCTTGTCTGGCTTGCTCTCTTACCTGTCTCGCTCTCACATCTGGCTCGCTCGCTTGCTCTCATATCTGGCTCGCTCGCTTGCTCTCTTGTCTGGCTCGCTCTCTTATCTGGCTTGCTTGCTAGCATATCTGGCTCGCTCGCTTGCTCTCTTGTCTGGCTTGCTCTCTTATCTGTCTCGCTCGCTCTCATATCTGGCTCGCTCACTTCCTCTCATGTCTGGCTCGCTCGCTCTCATCTCTGGCTCGCTCGCTTGCCCTTATGTCTGGCTCGCTCGCTCTCATATATGGCTTTCTTGCTTGCTCTCTTGTCTGGTTCGCTCTCTTATCTGGCTCGCTTTAATATCTGGCTTGCTCTCATATCTGGCTCGCTCGCTTGCTCTCTTGTCTGGCTCGCTCTCTTATCTGGCTCGCTCGCATATCTGGCTCGCTCACTTTCACATCTCGCCGGCTCGCTTGCTTTCATATCTGGCTCGCTCGCTCACATATCTGGCTCGCTCGATTGCTCTCTTGTCTGGTTCGCTCTCTTATCTGTCTCGCTCTCATATCTGGCTCACTCGCTTGCTCTCAAATCTGGCTCGCTCGCTTGCTCTCATATCTGGCTAGCACACTTGCTCTCTTGTCTTGCTCGCTCTCTTATCTGGCTCGCTCGCTCTCATATCTGGCTGGCTCGTCTGCTCTCATATCTGGCTCGCTCGCTTGCTCTCATATCTGGCTCGCTCGCTCTCATGTCTGGCTCGCTCTCATATCTAGATCGCTCGCTTGCTCTCATATCTGGCTCGCTCACTTTCATGTCTGGCTCGCTCTCATATCTGGATCGCTCGCTTGCTCTCATATCTGGCTGGCTCGCTTGCTTAATTGTCTGGCTCGCTCTCTTATCTGCCTCGCTCTCTTTCACATCTGGCTTGCTCGCTTGCTCTCATATCTGGCTCGCTCGCTGCTCTCTTGTCTGGCTCGCTGTCTTATCTGGCTCGCTCGCATATCTTGCTCGCTCACTCTCACATCTGGCTCGCTCGCTTGCTCTCATATCTGGCTCGCTTGCTTGCTCTCTTGTCTGGCTTGCTCTCTTATCTGGCTTGCTCGCTAGCATATCTGGCTCGCTCACTTGCTCTCTTGTCTGGCTTACTCTCTTATCTGTCTCGCTCTCAAATCTGGCTCGCTCGCTTGCTCTCATATCTGGCTCGCTCGCTTGCTCTCTTGTCTGGCTTGCTCTCTTATCTGGCTTGCTCGCTAGCATATCTGCCTCGCTCGCTTGCTCTCTTATCTGGCTCGCTCGCTCTCATGTCTGGCTTGCTCGCTTGCTCTCATATCTGGCTCGCTCGCTTGCTCTCTTGTCTGGCTCGCTCTCTTATCTGGCTCGCTCGCATATCTGGCTCGCTCGCTCTCACATCTGGCTGGCTTGCTTGCTCTCGTATCTGGCTCGCTCGCTTGCTCTCATATCTGGCTCGCTCGCTTGCTCTCTTATCTGGCTCGCTCTCTTATCTGGCTCGCTCGCATATCTGGCTCGCTCGCTCTCCCATCTAGCTGGCTCGCTTGCTCTCATATCTGGCTCGCTCGCTTGCTCTCTTGTCTGGCTCGCTCTCTTATCTGTCTCTCTCTCATATTTGGCTTGCTAGCTTGCTCTCATATCTGGCTTGCTCGCTTGCTCTCTTGTCTGTCTCGCTCTCTTTTATGGCTCGCTCGCATATCTGGCTCGCTCGCTCTCAAATCTGGCTCGCTCGCTCTCAAATATGGCTCGCTCGCTTGCTCTCATATCTGGCTTGCTCGCCTGCTCTCATCCGGCTCGCTCGCTTGCTCTCATATCTGGCTCGCTCGCTTGCTCTCTTGTCTTGCTCGCTCTCTTATCTGGCTCGCTCGCATATCTGACTCGCTCGCTTGCTCTCATATCTGGCTAGTTCGCTTGCTCTCTTGTCTGGCTCGCTCTCTTATCTGGCTTGCTCGCTAGCATATCTGGCTCGCACGCTTGCTGTCTTGTCTGACTTGCTCTCTTATCTGGCTCGCTCGGTCTCAGATCTGGCTCGCTCGCTTGCTCTCTTGTCTTGCTCGCTCTCTTATCTGGCTCGCTCGCTCTCATATCTGGCTGGCTTGCTTGCTCTCATATCTGGCTCGCTCGCTTGCTCTCATATCTGGCTCGCTCGCTCTCATGTCTGGCTCGCTCTCATATCTGGATCACTCGCTTGCTCTCATATCTGGCTCGCTCGCTTAATTGTCAGGCTCGCTCTCTTATCTGCCTCGCTCTCTCTCATATCTGGCTCGCTCGCTTGCTCTCTTGTCTGGCTCGCTCTCTTATCTGGCTCGCTCTCTTATCTGGCTCACTCGCATATCTGGCTCGCTCGCTCTCAAATCTGGCTGGCTTGCTTGCTCTCATATCTGGCTCGCTCGCTTGCTCTCATATCTGGCTCGCTCGCTTGCTCTCTTGTCTGTCTCGCTCTCTTTTATGGCTCGCTCACATATCTGGCTCACTCGCTCTCAAATCTGGCTGGCTTGCTTGCTCTCATATCTGGCTCGCTCGCTTGCTCTCATATCTGGCTCGCTCGCTCTCATGTCTGGCTCGCTCTCATATCTGGATCACTCGCTTGCTCTCATATCTGGCTCGCTCGCTTAATTGTCAGGCTCGCTCTCTTATCTGCCTCGCTCTCTCTCATATCTGGCTCGCTCGCTTGCTCTCTTGTCTGGCTCGCTCTCTTATCTGGCTCGCTCTCTTATCTGGCTCACTCGCATATCTGGCTCGCTCGCTCTCAAATCTGGCTGGCTTGCTTGCTCTCATATCTGGCTCGCTCGCTTGCTCTCATATCTGGCTCGCTCGCTTGCTCTCTTGTCTGTCTCGCTCTCTTTTATGGCTCGCTCACATATCTGGCTCACTCGCTCTCAAATCTGGCTCGCTCGCTTGCTCTCATATCTGGCTTGCTCGCTTGCTCTCATATCAGGCTCGCTCGCTTGATCTCATATCTGGCTCGCTCGCTTGCTCTCTTATCTGGCTCGCTCGCATATCTGGCTAGCTTGCTCTCAAATCTGTCTCGCTCGCTTGCTCTCATATCTGGCTAGTTCGCTTGCTCTCTTGTCTTGCTCGCTCTCTTATCTGTCTCGCCCGCTCTCATATCTGGCTGGCTCGCTTGCTCTCATATCTGGTTCGCTCGCTTGCTTTCTTGTCTGGCTCGCTCTTATCTGGCTTGCTCGCTTGTTCTCTTGTCTGGCTCGCTCTCTTATCTGGCTCGCTCGCATATCTTGCTCGCTCGCTCTCTTATCTGGCTCGCTCGCATATCTTGCTCGCTCGCTTGCTCTCTTGTCTGACTTGCTCTCTTATCTGTCTCGCTCTCACATCTGGCTCGCTCGCTTGCTCTCATATCTGGCTCGCTCGCTTGCTCTCTTGTCTGGCTCGCTCTCTTATCTGGCTTGCTTGCTAGCATATTTGGCTCACTCGCTTGCTCTCTTGTCTGGCTCGCTCTCTTATCTGGCTCGCTCGCATATCTGGCTCGCTCGCTTTCACATCTGGCCGGCTCGCTTGCTTTCATATCTGGCTCGCTCGCTCACATATCTGGCTCGCTCGATTGCTCTCTTGTCTGGTTCGCTCTCTTATCTGTCTCGCTCTCATATCTGGCTCACTCGCTTGCTCTCAAATCTGGCTCGCTCGCTTGCTCTCATATCTGGCTAGCTCGCTTGCTCTCTTGTCTTGCTCGCTCTCTTATCTGGCTCGCTCGCTCTCATATCTGGCTGGCTCGCCTGCTCTCATATCTGGCTCGCTCGCTTGCTCTCATATCTGGCTCGCTCGCTCTCATGTCTGGCTCGCTCTCATATCTGGATCGCTCGCTTGCTCTCATATCTGGCTGGCTCGCTTGCTTAATTGTCTGGCCCGCTCTCTTATCTGCCTCGCTCTCTCTCACATCTGGCTTGCTCCCTTGCTCTCATATTTTACTCGCTCGCTGCTCTCTTGTCTGGCTCGCTGTCTTATCTGGCTCGCTCGCATATCTTGCTCGCTCACTCTCAAATCTGGCTCGCTCGCTTGCTCTCATATCTGGCTCGCTCGCTTGCTCTCTTGTCTGGCTTGCTCTCTTATCTGGCTTGCTCGCTAGCATATCTGGCTCGCTCACTTGCTCTCTTGTCTGGCTTGCTCTCTTATCTGTCTCGCTCTCACATCTGGCTCGCTCGCTTGCTCTCATATCTGGCTAGCTCGCTTGCTCTCTTGTCTGGCTTGCTCTCTTATCTGGCTTGCTCGCTAGCATATCTGCCTCGCTCGCTTGCTCTCTTATCTGGCTCGCTCGCTCTCATGTCTGGCTTGCTCGCTTGCTCTCATATCTGGCTCGCTCGCTTGCTCTCTTGTCTGGCTCGCTCTCTTATCTGGCTCGCTCGCATATCTGGCTCGCTCGCTCTCACATCTGGCTGGCTTGCTTGCTCTCGTATCTGGCTCGCTCGCTTGCTCTCATATCTGGCTCGCTCACTTGCTCTCTTATCTGGCTCGCTCTCTTATCTGGCTCGCTCGCATATCTGGCTCGCTCGCTCTCACATCTAGCTGGCTCGCTTGCTCTCATATCTGGCTCGCTCGCTTGCTCTCTTGTCTGGCTCGCTCTCTTATCTGTCTCTCTCTCATATCTGGCTTGCTAGCTTGCTCTCATATCTGGCTTGCTCGCTTGCTCTCTTGTCTGTCTCGCTCTCTTTTATGGCTCGCTCGCATATCTGGCTCGCTCGCTCTCAAATCTGGCTCGCTCGCTCTCAAATATGGCTCGCTCGCTTGCTCTCATATCTGGCTTGCTCGCTTGCTCTCATATCCGGCTCGCTCGCTTGCTCTCATATCTGGCTCGCTCGCTTGCTCTCTTGTCTTGCTCGCTCTCTTATCTGGCTCGCTCGCATATCTGGCTCGCTCGCTTGCTCTCATATCTGGCTAGTTCGCTTGCTCTCTTGTCTGGCTCGCTCTCTTATCTGGCTTGCTCGCTAGCATATCTGGCTCGCACGCTTGCTCTCTTGTCTGACTTGCTCTCTTATCTGGCTCGCTCGGTCTCATATCTGGCTCGCTCGCTTGCTCTCTTGTCTTGCTCGCTCTCTTATCTGGCTCGCTCGCTCTCATATCTGGCTGGCTTGCTTGCTCTCATATCTGGCTCGCTCGCCTGCTCTCATATCTGGCTCGCTCGCTCTCATATCTGGATCACTCGCTTGCTCTCATATCTGGCTCGCTCGCTTAATTGTCAGGCTCGCTCTCTTATCTGCCTCGCTCTCTCTCACATCTGGCTTGCTCGCTTGCTCTCATATCTGGCTCGCTCGCTTGCTCTCTTGTCTGGCTCGCTCTCTTATCTGGCTCGCTCTCTTATCTGGCTCACTCGCATATCTGGCTCTCTCGCTCTCAAATCTGGCTGGCTTGCTTGCTCTCATATCTGGCTCGCTCGCTTGCTCTCATATCTGGCTCGCTCGCTTGCTCTCTTGTCTGTCTCGCTCTCTTTTATGGCTCGCTCACATATCTGGCTCACTCGCTCTCAAATTTGGCTCGCTCGCTTGCTCTCATATCTGGCTCGCTCGCTTGCTCTCTTATCTGGCTCGCTCGCATATCTGGCTAGCTTGCTCTCAAATCTGTCTCGCTCGCTTGCTCTCATATCTGGCTAGTTCGCTTGCTCTCTTGTCTTGCTCGCTCTCTTATCTGTCTCGCTCTCTCTCATATCTGGCTGGCTCGCTTGCTCTCATATCTGGTTCGCTCGCTTGCTTTCTTGTCTGGCTTGCTCTTATCTGGCTTGCTCGCTTGCTCTCTTGTCTGGCTCGCTCTCTTATCTGGCTCGCTCGCATATCTTGCTCGCTCGCTCTCTTATCTGGCTCGCTCGCATATCTTGCTCGCTCGCTTGCTCTCTTGTCTGACTTGCTCTCTTATCTGTCTCGCTCTCACATCTGGCTCGCTCGCTTGCTCTCATATCTGGCTTGCTCGCTTGCTCTCTTGTCTGGCTCGCTCTCTTATCTGGCTTGCTTGCTAGCATATTTGGCTCACTCGCTTGCTCTCTTGTCTGGCTTGCTCTCTTATCTGTCTCGCTCGCTCTCATATCTGGCTCGCTCACTTGCTCTCATGTCTGGCTCGCTCGCTCTCATCTCTGGCTCGCTCGCTTGCTCTCATGTCTGGCTCGCTCGCTCTCATATCTGGCTTTCTCGTTTGCTCTCTTGTTTGGTTCGCTCTCTTATCTGGCTCGCTCTCTTATCTGGCTTGCTCTCATATCTGGCTCGCTCACTTGCTCTCTTGTCTGGCTCGCTCTCATATCTGGCTCGCTCGCTCTCACATCTGTCCGGCTCGCTTGCTCTCATATCTGGCTCGCTCGCTCTCATATCTGGCTCGCTCGCTTGCTCTCTTGTCTGGTTCGCTCTCTTATCTGTCTCGCTCTCATATCTGGCTTGCTCGCTTGCTCTCATATCTGGCTCAATCGCTTGCTCTCAAATCTGGCTCGCTCGCTTGCTCTCATATCTGGCTAGCTCGCTTGCTCTCTTGTCTTGCTCGCTCTCTTATCTGGCTCGCTCGCTCTCATATCTGGCTGGCTCGCTTGCTCTCATATCTGGCTCGCTCGCTTGCTCTCATATCTGGCTCGCTCTCATATCTGGATCGCTCGCTTGCTCTCATATCTGGCTGGCTCGCTTGCTTAATTGTCTGTCTCGCTCTCTTATCTGCCTCGCTCTCTCTCACATCTGGCTTGCTCGCTTGCTCTCATATCTGGCTCGCTTGCTGCTCTCTTGTCTGGCTCACTGTCTTATCTGGCTCGCTCGCATATCTTGCTCGCGCACTCTCACATCTGGCTCGCTTGCTCTCATATCTGGCTCGCTCGCTTGCTCTCTTGTCTGGCTCGCTCTCTTATCTGGCTTGCTCGCTAGCATATCTGGCTCGCTCGCTTGCTCTCTTGTCTGGCTTGCTCTCTTATCTGTCTTGCTCTCACATCTGGCTCGCTCGCTTGCTCTCATATCTGGCTCGCTTGCTTGCTCTCTTGTCTGGCTCGCTCTCTTATCTGGCTTGCTCGCTAGCATATCTGGCTCGCTCGCTTGCTCTCTTGTCTGGCTTGCTCTCTTATCTGGCTTGCTCGCTCTCATGTCTGGCTCGCTCGCTTGCTCTCATGTCTGGCTTGCTCGCTCTCATCCTGCTTTCTCGCTTGCTCTCATGTCTGGTTCGCTCTCTTATCTGGCTTGCTCTCATATCTGGCTTGCTCGCTTGCTCTCATATCTGGCTCGCTCGCTTGCTCTCTTGTCTGGCTCGCTCTCTTATCTGGCTCGCTCGCATATCTGGCTCGCTCGCTCTCACATTTGGCTGGCTTGCTTGCTCTCATATCTGGCTCGCTCGCTTGCTCTCATATCTGGCTCGCTCGCTTGCTCTCTTGTCTGGCTCGCTCTCTTATCTGGCTCGCTCGCATATCTGGCTCGCTCGCTCTCACATCTAGCTGGCTCGCTTGCTCTCTTATCTGCCTCGCTCGCTTGCTCTCTTGTCTGGCTCGCTCTCTTATCTGGCTCGCTCTCATATCTGGCTTGCTAGCTTGCTCTCATATCTGGCTCGCTCGCTTTCTCTCTTGTCTGTCTCGCTCTCTTTTATGGCTCGCTCACATATCTGGCTCGCTCGCTCTCAAATCTGGCTCGCTCGCTTGCTCTCATATCTGGCTTGCTCGCTTGCTCTCATATCCGGCTCGCTCGCTTGCTCTCATATCTGGCTCGCTCGCTTGCTCTCTTGTCTGGCTCGCTCTCTTATCTGGCTCGCTCGCATATCTGGCTCACTCCCTCTCAAATCTGGCTCGCTCGCTTGCTCTCATATCTGGCTAGTTCGCTTGCTCTCTTGTCTTGCTCGCTCTCTTATCTGGCTCGCTCGCTCTCATATCTGGCTGGCTCGGTCGTTCTCATATCTGGCTGGCTCGCTTGCTCTCATATCGGGCTCGCTCGCTTGCTCTCTTGTCTGGCTCGCTCTCTTATCTGGCTTGCTCGCTAGCATATCTGGCTCGCGCGCTTGCTCTCTTGTCTGGCTTGCTCTCTTATCTGGCTCGCTCGCTCTCATATCTGGCTGGCTCGCTTGCTCTCTTGTCTTGCTCGCTCTCTTATCTGGCTCGCTCGCTCTCATATCTGGCTGGCTCGCTTGCTCTCATATCTGGCTCGCTCGCTTGCTCTCATATCTGGCTCGCTCGCTCTCATGTCTGGCTCGCTCTTATATCTGGCTCGCTCGCTTGCTCTCATATCTGGCTCGCTCGCTTGCTTAATTGTCTGGCTCGCTCTATTATCTGCCTCGCTCTCTCTCACATCTGGCTTGCTCGCTTGCTCTCATATCTGGCTCGCTCGCTTGCTCTCTTGTCTGGCTCGCTCTCTTATCTGGCTCGCTCGCATATCTGGCTCGCTCGCTCTCACATCTGGCTGGCTTGCTTGTGCTCATATCTGGCTCGCTCGCTTGCTCTCATATCTGGCTCGCTCGCTTGCTCTCTTGTCTGGCTCGCTCTCTTATCTGGCTCGCTCGCCTATCTGGCTCGCTCGCTCTCACATCGAGCTGGCTCGCTTGCTCTCATATATGGCTAGTTCGCTTGCTCTCTTGTATTGCTCCCTCTCTTATCTGGCTTGCTCGCTCTCATATCTGGCTGGCTCGCTTGCTCTCATATCTGGCTCGCTCGCTTGCTCTCTTGTCTGGCTCGCTCTCTTATCTGGCTTGCTCGCTAGCATATCTGGCTCGCACGCTTGCTCTCTTGTCTGGCTTGCTCTCTTATCTGGCTCGCTCGGTCTCATATCTGGCTCGCTCGCTTGCTCTCATGTCTGGCTCGCTCGCTCTCATATCATGGTTTCTCGCTTGCTCTCTTGTCTGGCTCGCTCGCATATCTTGCTCGCTCGCTTGCTCTCTTGTCTGACTTGCTCTCTTATCTTTCTTGCTCTCACATCTGGCTCACTCGCTTGCTCTCATATCTGGCTCGCTCGCTTGCTCTCTTGTCTGGCTCACTCTCTTATCTGGCTTGCTCGCTAGCATATCTGGCTCGCTCGCTTGCTCTCTTGTCTGGCTTGCTATCTTATCTGGCTCGCTCGCTCTCATATCTGGCTCGCTCGCTTGCTTTCATGTCTGGCTCGCTCGCTCTCATATCTGGCTCGCTTGCTTGCTCTCATGTCTGGCTCGCGCGCTTTCATATCTGGCTTTCTCGCTTGCTCTCTTGTCTGGTTCGCTCTCTTATCTGGCTCGCTCTCATATCTGGCTTGCTCGCTTGCTCTCATATCTGGCTCGCCCGCTTGCTCTCTTGTCTGGCTCGCTCTCTTATCTGGCTCGCTCGCATATCTGGCTCGCTCGCTTTCACATCTGGCTGGCTCGCTTGCTCTCATATCTGGCTCGCTCGCTCTCATATCTGGCTCGCTCGCTTGCTCTCTTGTCTTGCTCGCTCTCTTATCTGGCTTGCTCGCTCTCATATATGGCTGGCTCGCTCGCTCTCATATCTGGCTCGCTCGCTTGCTCTCTTGTCTTGCTCGCTCTCTTATCTGGCTTGCTCGCTCTCATATATGGCTGGCTCGCTTGCTCTCATATCTGGCTCGCTCGCTTGCTCTCTTGTCTGGCTTCCTCTCTTGTCTGGCTTGCTCTCTTATCTGGCTCGCTCGCTCTCATATCTGGCTCGCTCGCTTGCTCTCATGTCTGGTTCGCTCGCTCTCATATCTGGCTTTCTCGCTTGCTCTCTTGTCTGGCTCGCTCTCTTATCTGGCTCGCTCGCATATCTGGCTCGCTCGCTCTCACATCTGGCTGGCTCGCTTGCTCTCATTTCTGTCTGGCTCGCTTGCTCTCATATCTGGCTCGCTCGCTTGCTCTCTTGTCTGGCTCGCTCTCATATCTGGCTAGCTCGCTTGCTCTCTTGTATTGCCCGCTCTCTTATCTGGCTCGCTCGCTCTCATATCTGGCTGGCTCGCTTGCTCTCATATCTGGCTCGCTCGCTTGCTCTCATATCTGGCTCGCTCGCTCTCCTGTCTGGCTCACTCTCATATCTGGATCGCTCGCTTGCTCTCATATCTGGCTCGCTCGCTTGCTTAATTGTCTGGCTCTCTCTTATCTTTCTTGCTCTCACATCTGGCTCACTCGCTTGCTCTCATATCTGGCTCGCTCGCTTGCTCTCTTGTCTGGCTCGCTCTCTTATCTGGCTCGCTCTCTTATCTGGCTCACTCGCATATCTGGCTCGCTCGCTCTCAAATCTGGCTGGCTTGCTTGCTCTCATATCTGGCTCGCTCGCTTGCTCTCATATCTGGCTCGCTCGCTTGCTCTCTTGTCTGTCTCGCTCTCTTTTATGGCTCGCTCACATATCTGGCTCACTCGCTCTCAAATCTGGCTCGCTCGCTTGCTCTCATATCTGGCTTGCTCGCTTGCTCTCATATCCGGCTCGCTCGCTTGATCTCATATCTGGCTCGCTCGCTTGCTCTCTTATCTGGCTCGCTCGCATATCTGGCTAGCTTGCTCTCAAATCTGTCTCGCTCGCTTGCTCTCATATCTGGCTAGTTCGCTTGCTCTCTTGTCTTGCTCGCTCTCTTATCTGTCTCGCCCGCTCTCATATCTGGCTGGCTCGCTTGCTCTCATATCTGGTTCGCTCGCTTGCTCTCTTGTCTGGCTCGCTCTTATCTGGCTTGATCGCTTGCTCTCTTGTCTGGCTCGCTCTCTTATCTGGCTCGCTTGCATATCTTGCTCGCTCGCTCTCTTATCTGGCTCGCTCGCATATCTTGCTCGCTCGCTTGCTCTCTTGTCTGACTTGCTCTCTTATCTGTCTCGCTCTCACATCTGGCTCGCTCGCTTGCTCTCATATCTGGCTCGCTCGCTTGCTCTCTTGTCTGGCTCGCTCTCTTATCTGGCTTGCTTGCTAGCATATTTGGCTCACTCGCTTGCTCTCTTGTCTGGCTCGCTCTCTTATCTGGCTCGCTCGCATATCTGGCTTGCTCGCTTTCACATCTGGCCGGCTCGCTTGCTTTCATATCTGGCTCGCTCGCTCACATATCTGGCTCGCTCGATTGCTCTTTTGTCTGGTTCGCTCTCTTATCTGTCTCCCTCTCATATCTGGCTCACTCGCTTGCTCTCAAATCTGGCTCGCTCGCTTGCTCTCATATCTGGCTAGCTCGCTTGCTCTCTTGTCTTGCTCGCTCTCTTATCTGGCTCGCTCGCTCTCATATCTGGCTGGCTCGCCTGCTCTCATATCTGGCTCGCTCGCTTGCTCTCATATCTGGCTCGCTCGCTCTCATGTCTGGCTCGCTCTCATATCTGGATCGCTCGCTTGCTCTCATATCTGGCTGGCTCGCTTGCTTAATTGTCTGGCCCGCTCTCTTATCTGCCTCGCTCTCTCTCACATCTGGCTTGCTCGCTTGCTCTCATATCTGGCTCGCTCGCTGCTCTCTTGTCTGGCTTGCTGTCTTATCTGGCTCGCTCGCATATCTTGCTCGCTCACTCTCACATCTGGCTCGCTCGCTTGCTCTCATATCTGGCTCGCTCGCTTGCTCTCTTGTCTGGCTTGCTCTCTTATCTGGCTTGCTCGCTAGCATATCTGGCTCGCTCACTTGCTCTCTTGTCTGGCTTGCTCTCTTATCTGTCTCGCTCTCACATCTGGCTCGCTCGCTTGCTCTCATATCTGGCTAGCTCGCTTGCTCTCTTGTCTGGCTTGCTCTCTTATCTGGCTTGCTCGCTAGCATATCTGCCTCGCTCGCTTGCTCTCTTATCTGGCTCGCTCGCTCTCATGTCTGGCTTGCTCGCTTGCTCTCATATCTGGCTCGCTCGCTTGCTCTCTTGTCTGGCTCGCTCTCTTATCTGGCTCGCTCGCATATCTGGCTCGCTCGCTCTCACATCTGGCTGGGTTGCTTGCTCTCGTATCTGGCTCGCTCGCTTGCTCTCATATCTGGCTCGCTCGCTTGCTCTCTTAACTGGCTCGCTCTCTTATCTGGCTCGCTCGCATATCTGGCTCGCTCGCTCTCACATCTAGCTGGCTCGCTTGCTCTCATATCGGGCTCGCTCGCTTGCTCTCTTGTCTGGCTCGCTCTCTTATCTGTCTCTCTCTCATATCTGGCTTGCTAGCTTGCTCTCATATCTGGCTTGCTCGCTTGCTCTCTTGTCTGTCTCGCTCTCTTTTATGGCTCGCTCGCATATCTGGCTCGCTCGCTCTCAAATCTGGCTCGCTCGCTCTCAAATATGGCTCGCTCGCTCTCAAATATGGCTCGCTCGCTTGCTCTCATATCTGGCTTGCTCGCTTGCTCTCATATCCGGCTCGCTCGCTTGCTCTCATATCTGGCTCGCTCGCTTGCTCTCTTGTCTTGCTCGCTCTCTTATCTGGCTCGCTCGCATATCTGGCTCGCTCGCTTGCTCTCATATCTGGCTAGTTCGCTTGCTCTCATATCTGGCTCGCTCGCTCTCATGTCTGGCTCGCTCTCATATCTGGATCACTCGCTTGCTCTCATATCTGGCTCGCTCGCTTAATTGTCAGGCTCGCTCTCTTATCTGCCTCGCTCTCTCTCACATCTGGCTTGATCGCTTGCTCTCATATCTGGCTCGCTCGCTTGCTCTCTTGTCTGGCTCGCTCTCTTATCTGGCTTGCTCTCTTATCTGGCTCACTCGCATATCTGGCTCGCTCGCTCTCAAATCTGGCTGGCTTGCTTGCTCTCATATCTGGCTCGCTCGCTTGCTCTCATATCTGGCTCGCTCGCTTGCTCTCTTGTCTGTCTCGCTCTCTTTTATGGCTCGCTCACATATCTGGCTCACTCGCTCTCAAATCTGGCTCGCTCGCTTGCTCTCATATCTGGCTTGCTCGCTTGCTCTCATGTCCGGCTCGCTCGCTTGATCTCATATCTGGCTCGCTCGCTTGCTCTCTTATCTGGTTCGCTCGCATATCTGGCTAGCTTGCTCTCAAATCTGTCTCGCTCGCTTGCTCTCATATCTGGCTAGTTCGCTTGCTCTCTTGTCTTGCTCGCTCTCTTATCTGTCTCGCTCGCTCTCATATCTGGCTGGCTCGCTTGCTCTCATATCTGGTTCGCTCGCTTGCTTTCTTGTCTGGCTTGCTCTTATCTGGCTTGCTCGCTTGCTCTCTCTTCTGGCTCGCTCTCTTATCTGGCTCGCTCGCATATCTTGCTCGCTCGCTCTCTTATCTGGCTCGCTCGCATATCTTGCTCGCTCGCTTGCTCTCTTGTCTGACTTGCTCTCTTATCTGTCTCGCTCTCACATCTGGCTCGCTCGCTTGCTCTCATATCTGGCTCGCTCGCTTGCTCTCTTGTCTGGCTCGCTCTCTTATCTGGCTTGCTTGCTAGCATATTTGGCTCACTCGCTTGCTCTCTTGTCTGGCTTGCTCTCTTATCTGTCTCGCTCGCTCTCATGTCTGGCTCGCTCGCTCTCATCTCTGGCTCGCTCGCTTGCTCTCATGTCTGGCTCGCTCGCTCTCATATCTGGCTTTCTCGTTTGCTCTCTTGTTTGGTTCGCTCTCTTATCTGGCTCGCTCTCTTATCTGGCTTGCTCTCATATCTGGCTCGCTCGCTTGCTCTCTTGTCTGGCTCGCTCTCATATCTGGCTCGCTCGCTCTCACATCTGTCCGGCTCGCTTGCTCTCATATCTGGCTCGCTCGCTCTCATATCTGGCTCGCTCGCTTGCTCTCTTGTCTGGTTCGCTCTCTTATCTGTCTCGCTCTCATATCTGGCTTGCTCGCTTGCTCTCATCTCTGGCTCAATCGCTTGCTCTCAAATCTGGCTAGCTCGCTTGCTCTCATATCTGGCTAGCTCGCTTGCTCTCTTGTCTTGCTCGCTCTCTTATCTGGCTCGCTCGCTCTCATATCTGGCTGGCTCGCTTGCTCTCATGTCTGGTTCGCTCTCTTATCTGGCTTGCTCTCATATCTGGCTTGCTCGCTTGCTCTCATATCTGGCTCGCTCGCTTGCTCTCTTGTCTGGCTCGCTCTCTTATCTGGCTCGCTCGCATATCTGGCTCGCTCGCTCTCACATTTGGCTGGCTTGCTTGCTCTCATATCTGGCTCGCTCGCTTGCTCTCATATCTGGCTCGCTCGCTTGCTCTCTTGTCTGGCTCGCTCTCTTATCTGGCTCGCTCGCATATCTGGCTCGCTCGCTCTCACATCTAGCTGGCTCGCTTGCTCTCATATCTGGCTCGCTCGCTTGCTCTCTTGTCTGGCTCGCTCTCTTATCTGGCTCGCTCTCATATCTGGCTTGCTAGCTTGCTCTCATATCTGGCTCGCTCGCTTTCTCTCTTGTCTGTCTCGCTCTCTTTTATGGCTCGCTCACATATCTGGCTCGCTCGCTCTCAAATCTGGCTCGCTCGCTTGCTCTCATATCTGGCTTGCTCGCTTGCTCTCATATCCGGCTCGCTCGCTTGCTCTCATATCTGGCTCGCTCGCTTGCTCTCTTGTCTGGCTCGCTCTCTTATCTGGCTCGCTCGCATATCTGGCTCGCTCGCTCTCACATTTGGCTGGCTTGCTTGCTCTCATATCTGGCTCGCTCGCTTGCTCTCATATCTGGCTCGCTCGCTTGCTCTCTTGTCTGGCTCGCTCTCTTATCTGGCTCGCTCGCATATCTGGCTCGCTCGCTCTCACATCTAGCTGGCTCGCTTGCTCTCATATCTGGCTCGCTCGCTTGCTCTCTTGTCTGGCTCGCTCTCTTATCTGGCTCGCTCTCATATCTGGCTTGCTAGCTTGCTCTCATATCTGGCTCGCTCGCTTTCTCTCTTGTCTGTCTCGCTCTCTTTTATGGCTCGCTCACATATCTGGCTCGCTCGCTCTCAAATCTGGCTCGCTCGCTTGCTCTCATATCTGGCTTGCTCGCTTGCTCTCATATCCGGCTCGCTCGCTTGCTCTCATATCTGGCTCGCTCGCTTGCTCTCTTGTCTGGCACGCTCTCTTATCTGGCTCGTTCGCATATCTGGCTCACTCCCTCTCAAATCTGGCTCGCTCGCTTGCTCTCATATCTGGCTAGTTCACTTGCTCTCTTGTCTTGCTCGCTCTCTTATCTGGCTCGCTCGCTCTCATATCTGGCTGGCTCGGTCGCTCTCATATCTGGCTGGCTCGCTTGCTCTCATATCGGGCTCGCTCGCTTGCTCTCTTGTCTGGCTCGCTCTCTTATCTGGCTTGCTCGCTAGCATATCTGGCTCGCGCGCTTGCTCTCTTGTCTGGCTTGCTCTCTTATCTGGCTCGCTCACTCTCATATCTGGCTGGCTCGCTTGCTCTCTTGTCTTGCTCGCTCTCTTATCTGGCTCGCTCTCATATCTGGCTGGCTCGCTTGCTCTCATATCTGGCTCGCTCGCTTGCTCTCATATCTGGCTCGCTCGCTCTCATGTCTGGCTCGCTCTCATATCTGGATCGCTCGCTTGCTCTCATATCTGGCTCGCTCGCTTGCTTAATTGTCTGGCTCGCTCTCTTATCTGCCTCGCTCTCTCTCACATCTGGCTTGCTCGCTTGCTCTCATATCTGGCTCGCTCGCTTGCTCTCTTGTCTGGCTCGCTCTCTTATCTGGCTCGCTCGCTTGCTTAATTGTCTGGCTCGCTCTCTTATCTGCCTCGCTCTCTCTCACATCTGGCTTTCTCGCTTGCTCTCATATCTGGCTCGCTCGCTGCTCTCTTGTCTGGCTCGCTCTCTTATCTGGCTGGCTCGCATATCTTGCTCGCTCGCTCTCACATCTGGCTCGCTCGCTTGCTCTCATATCTGGCTCGCTCGCTTAATCTCTTGTCTGGCTCGCTCTCTTATCTGGCTTGCTCACTAGCAAATCTGGCTCGCTCGCTTGCTCTCTTGTCTGGCTTGCTCTCTTACCTGTCTCGCTCTCACATCTGGCTTGCTCGCTTGCTCTCATATCTGGCTCGCTCGCTTGCTCTCGTCTGGCTCGCTCTCTTATCTGGCTTGCTTGCTAGCATATCTGGCTCGCTCGCTTGCTCTCTTGTCTGGCTTGCTCTCTTATCTGTCTCGCTCGCTCTCATATCTGGCTCGCTCACTTCCTCTCTTGTCTGGCTCGCTCGCTCTCATCTCTGGCTCGCTCGCTTGCTCTTATGTCTGGCTCGCTCGCTCTCATATATGGCTTTCTTGCTTGCTCTTTTGTCTGGTTCGCTCTCTTATCTGGCTCGCTTTCATATCTGGCTTGCTCTCATATCTGGCTCGCTCGCTTGCTCTCTTGTCTGGCTCGCTCTCTTATCTGGCTCGCTCGCATATCTGGCTCGCTCGCTTTCACATCTGGCCGGCTCGCTTGCTTTCATATCTGGCTCGCTCGCTCACATATCTGGCTCGCTCGATTGCTCTCTTGTCTGGTTCGCTCTCTTATCTGTCTCGCTCTCATATCTGGCTCACTCGCTTGCTCTCAAATCTGGCTCGCTCGCTTGCTCTCATATCTGGCTAGCACACTTGCTCTCTTGTCTTGCTCGCTCTCTTATCTGGCTCGCTCGCTCTCATATCTGGCTCGCTCGCTTGCTCTCATATCTGGCTCGCTCGCTCTCATGTCTGGCTCGCTCTCATATCTGGATCGCTCGCTTGCTCTCATATCTGGCTGGCTCGCTTGCTTAATTGTCTGGCTCGCTCTCTTATCTGCCTCGCTCTCTTTCACATCTGGCTTGCTCGCTTGCTCTCATATCTGGCTCGCTCGCTGCTCTCTTGTCTGGCTCGCTGTCTTATCTGGCTCGCTCGCATATCTTGCTCGCTCACTCTCACATCTGGCTCGCTCGCTTGCTCTCATATCTGGCTCGCTCGCTTAATCTCTTGTCTGGCTTGCTCTCTTATCTGGCTTGCTCGCTAGCATATCTGGCTCGCTCGCTTGCTCTCTTGTCTGACTTGCTCTCTTATCTGTCTCGCTCTCACATCTGGCTCGCTCGCTTGCTCTCATATCTGGCTCGCTCGCTTGCTCTCTTGTCTGGCTCGCTCTCTTATCTGGCTTGTTTGCTAGCATATTTGGCTCACTCGCTTGCTCTCTTGTCTGGCTTGCTCTCTTATCTGTCTCGCTCGCTCTCATATCTGGCTCGCTCACTTGCTCTCATGTCTGGCTCGCTCGCTCTCATCTCTGGCTCGCTCGTTTGCTCTCATGTCTGGCTCGCTCGCTCTCATATCTGGCTTTCTCGTTTGCTCTCTTGTTTGGTTCGCTCTCTTATCTGGCTCGCTCTCTTATCTGGCTTGCTCTCATATCTGGCTCGCTCGCTTGCTCTCTTGTCTGGCTCGCTCTCATATCTGGCTCGCTCGCTCTCACATCTGTCCGGCTCGCTTGCTCTCATATCTGGCTCGCTCGCTCTCATATCTGGCTCGCTTGCTTGCTCTCTTGTCTGGTTCGCTCTCTTATCTGTCTCGCTCTCATATCTGGCTTGCTCGCTTGCTCTCATATCTGGCTCAATCGCTTGCTCTCAAATCTGGCTCGCTCGCTTGCTCTCATATCTGGCTAGCTCGCTTGCTCTCTTGTCTTGCTCGCTCTCTTATCTGGCTCGCTCGCTCTCATATCTGGCTGGCTCGCTTGCTCTCATATCTGGCTCGCTCGCTTGCTCTCATATCTGGCTCGCTCGCTCTCATGTCTGGCTCGCTCTCATATCTGGATCGCTCGCTTGCTCTCATATCTGGCTGGCTCGCTTGCTTAATTGTCTGTCTCGCTCTCTTATCTGCCTCGCTCTCTCTCACATCTGGCTTGCTCGCTTGCTCTCATATCTGGCTCGCTTGCTGCTCTCTTGTCTGGCTCACTGTCTTATCTGGCTCGCTCGCATATCTTGCTCGCGCACTCTCACATCTGGCTCGCTCGCTCTCATATCTGGCTCGCTCGCTTGCTCTCTTGTCTGGCTTGCTCTCTTATCTGGCTTGCTCGCTAGCATATCTGGCTCGCTCGCTTGCTCTCTTGTCTGGCTTGCTCTCTTATCTGTCTCGCTCTCACATCTGGCTCGCTCGCTTGCTCTCATATCTGGCTCGCTCGCTTGCTCTCTTGTCTGGCTCGCTCTCTTATCTGGCTCGCTCGCTTGCTCTCTTGTCTGGCTTGCTCTCTTATCTGGCTCGCTCGCTCTCATGTCTGGCTCGCTCGCTTGCTCTCATGTCTGGCTTGCTCGCTCTCATCCTGCTTTCTCGCTTGCTCTCATGTCTGGTTCGCTCTCTTATCTGGCTTGCTCTCATATCTGGCTTGCTCGCTTGCTCTCATATCTGGCTCGCTCGCTTGCTCTCTTGTCTGGCTCGCTCTCTTATCTGGCTCGCTCGCATATCTGGCTCGCTCGCTCTCATATTTGGCTGGCTTGCTTGCTCTCATATCTGGCTCGCTCGCTTGCTCTCATATCTGGCTCGCTCGCTTGCTCTCTTGTCTGGCTCGCTCTCTTATCTGGCTCGCTCGCATATCTGGCTCGCTCGCTCTCACATCTAGCTGGCTCGCTTGCTCTCTTTCTGCCTCGCTCGCTTGCTCTCTTGTCTGGCTCGCTCTCTTATCTGGCTCGCTCTCATATCTGGCTTGCTAGCTTGCTCTCATATCCGGCTCGCTTGCTTTCTCTCTTGTCTGTCTCGCTCTCTTTTATGGCTCGCTCACATATCTGGCTCGCTCGCTCTCAAATCTGGCTCGCTCGCTTGCTCTCATATCTGGCTTGCTCGCTTGCTCTCATATCCGGCTCGCTCGCTTGCTCACATATCTGGCTCGCTCGCTTGCTCTCTTGTCTGGCTCGCTCTCTTATCTGGCTCGCTCGCATATCTGGCTCACTCCCTCTCAAATCTGGCTCGCTCGCTTGCTCTCATATCTGGCTAGTTCGCTTGCTCTCTTGTCTTGCTCGCTCTCTTATCTGGCTCGCTCGCTCTCATATCTGGCTGGCTCGGTCGTTCTCATATCTGGCTGGCTCGCTTGCTCTCATATCGGGCTCGCTCGCTTGCTCTCTTGTCTGGCTCGCTCTCTTATCTGGCTTGCTCGCTAGCATATCTGGCTCGCGCGCTTGCTCTCTTGTCTGGCTTGCTCTCTTATCTGGCTCGCTCGCTCTCATATCTGGCTGGCTCGCTTGCTCTCTTGTCTTGCTCGCTCTCTTATCTGGCTCGCTCGCTCTCATATCTGGCTGGCTCGCTTGCTCTCATATCTGGCTCGCTCGCTTGCTCTCATATCTGGCTCGCTCGCTCTCATGTCTGGCTCGCTCTTATATCTGGCTCGCTCGCTTGCTCTCATATCTGGCTCGCTCGCTTGCTTAATTGTCTGGCTCGCTCTATTATCTGCCTCGCTCTCTCTCACATCTGGCTTGCTCGCTTGCTCTCATATCTGGCTCGCTCGCTTGCTCTCTTGTCTGGCTCGCTCTCTTATCTGGCTCGCTCGCATATCTGGCTCGCTCGCTCTCACATCTGGCTGGCTTGCTTGTGCTCATATCTGGCTCGCTCGCTTGCTCTCATATCTGGCTCGCTCGCTTGCTCTCTTGTCTGGCTCGCTCTCTTATCTGGCTCGCTCGCCTATCTGGCTCGCTCGCTCTCACATCGAGCTGGCTCGCTTGCTCTCATATCTGGCTCGCTCGCCTGCTCTCTTGTCTGGCTCGCTCTCTTATCTGGCTCGCTCTTATATCTGGCTTGCTAGCTTGCTCTCATATCTGAATCGCTCGCTTGCTCTCTTGTCTGTCTCGCTCTCTTTTATGGCTCGCTCACATATCTGGCTCGCTCGCTCTCAAATCTGGCTCGCTCGCTCTCAAATCTGGCTCGCTCACTTGCTCTCATATCTGGCTTGCTCGCTTTCTCTCATATCCGGCTCGCTCGCTTACTCTCATGTCTGGCTCGCTCGCTTGCTCTCTTGTCTGGCTCGCTCTCTTATCTGGCTCGCTTGCATATCTGGCTCGCTTGCTCTCAAATCTGGCTCGCTCGCTTGCTCTCATATATGGCTAGTTCGCTTGCTCTCTTGTATTGCTCCCTCTCTTATCTGGCTCGCTCGCTCTCATATCTGGCTGGCTCGCTTGCTCTCATATCTGGCTCGCTCGCTTGCTCTCTTGTCTGGCTCGCTCTCTTATCTGGCTTGCTCGCTAGCATATCTGGCTCGCACGCTTGCTCTCTTGTCTGGCTTGCTCTCTTATCTGGCTCGCTCGGTCTCATATCTGGCTCGCTCGCTTGCTCTCATGTCTGGCTCGCTCGCTCTCATATCATGGTTTCTCGCTTGCTCTCTTGTCTGGCTCGCTCTCTTATCTGGCTTGCTCGCTTGTCTGGCTCGCTCGCATATCTTGCTCGCTCGCTTGCTCTCTTGTCTGACTTGCTCTCTTATCTTTCTTGCTCTCACATCTGGCTCACTCGCTTGCTCTCATATCTGGCTCGCTCGCTTGCTCTCTTGTCTGGCTCGCTCTTATCTGGCTTGCTCGCTAGCATATCTGGCTCGCTCGCTTGCTCTCTTGTCTGGCTTGCTCTCTTATCTGGCTCGCTCGCTCTCATATCTGGCTCGCTCGCTTGCTTTCATGTCTGGCTCGCTCGCTCTCATATCTGGCTCGCTTGCTTGCTCTCATGTCTGGCTCGCGCGCTTTCATATCTGGCTTTCTCGCTTGCTCTCTTGTCTGGTTCGCTCTCTTATCTGGCTCGCTCTCATATCTGGCTTGCTCGCTTGCTCTCATATCTGGCTCGCTCGCTTGCTCTCTTGTCTGGCTCGCTCTCTTATCTGGCTCGCTCGCATATCTGGCTCGCTCGCTTTCACATCTGGCTGGCTCGCTTGCTCTCATATCTGGCTCGCTCGCTCTCATATCTGGCTCGCTTGCTTGCTCTCTTGTCTTGCTCGCTCTCTTATCTGGCTTGCTCGCTCTCATATATGGCTGGCTCGCTCGCTCTCATATCTGGCTCGCTCGCTTGCTCTCTTGTCTTGCTCGCTCTCTTATCTGGCTTGCTCGCTCTCATATATGGCTGGCTCGCTTGCTCTCATATCTGGCTCGCTCGCTTGCTCTCTTGTCTGGCTTCCTCTGTTGTCTGGCTTGCTCTCTTATCTGGCTCGCTCGCTCTCATATCTGGCTCGCTCGCTTGCTCTCATGTCTGGCTCGCTCGCTCTCATATCTGGCTTTCTCGCTTGCTCTCTTGTCTGGCTCGCTCTCTTATCTGGCTCGCTCGCATATCTGGCTCGCTCGCTATCACATCTGGCTGGCTCGCTTGCTCTCATTTCTGTCTGGCTCGCTTGCTCTCATATCTGGCTCGCTCGCTTGCTCTCTTGTCTGGCTCGCTCTCATATCTGGCTAGCTCGCTTGCTCTCTTGTATTGCCCGCTCTCTTATCTGGCTCGCTCGCTCTCATATCTGGCTGGCTCGCTTGCTCTCATATCTGGCTCGCTCGCTTGCTCTCATATCTGGCTCGCTCGTTCTCCTGTCTGGCTCACTCTCATATCTGGATCGCTCGCTTGCTCTCATATCTGGCTCGCTCGCTTGCTTAATTGTCTGGCTCTCTCTTATCTTTCTTGCTCTCACATCTGGCTCACTCGCTTGCTCTCATATCTGGCTCGCTCGCTTGCTCTCTTGTCTGGCTTGCTCTCTTATCTGGCTCGCTCGCTCTCATATCTGGCTCGCTCGCTTGCTTTCATGTCTGGCTCGCTCGCTCTCATATCTGGCTCGCTTGCTTGCTCTCATGTCTGGCTCGCGCGCTTTCATATCTGGCTTTTTCGCTTGCTCTCTTGTCTGGTTCGCTCTCTTATCTGGCTCGCTCTCATATCTGGCTTGCTCACTTGCTCTCATATCTGGCTCGCTCGCTTGCTCTCTTGTCTGTCTCGCTCTCTTTTATGGCTCGCTCACATATCTGGCTCACTCGCTCTCAAATCTGGCTCGCTCGCTTGCTCTCATATCTGGCTTGCTCGCTTGCTCTCATATCCGGCTCGCTCGCTTGATCTCATATCTGGCTCGCTCGCTTGCTCTCTTATCTGGCTCGCTCGCATATCTGGCTAGCTTGCTCTCAAATCTGTCTCGCTCGCTTGCTCTCATATCTGGCTAGTTCGCTTGCTCTCTTGTCTTGCTCGCTCTCTTATCTGTCTCGCCCGCTCTCATATCTGGCTGGCTCGCTTGCTCTCATATCTGGTTCGCTCGCTTGCTTTCTTGTCTGGCTCGCTCTTATCTGGCTTGCTCGCTTGCTCTCTTGTCTGGCTCGCTCTCTTATCTGGCTCGCTCGCATATCTTGCTCGCTCGCTCTCTTATCTGGCTCGCTCGCATATCTTGCTCGCTCGCTTGCTCTCTTGTCTGACTTGCTCTCTTATCTGTCTCGCTCTCACATCTGGCTCGCTCGCTTGCTCTCATATCTGGCTCGCTCGCTTGCTCTCTTGTCTGGCTCGCTCTCTTATCTGGCTTGCTTGCTAGCATATTTGGCTCACTCGCTTGCTCTCTTGTCTGGCTCGCTCTCTTATCTGGCTTGCTCGCTAGCATATCTGGCTCGCACGCTTGCTCTCTTGTCTGACTTGCTCTCTTATCTGGCTCGCTCGGTCTCATATCTGGCTCGCTCGCTTGCTCTCTTGTCTTGCTCGCTCTCTTATCTGGCTCGCTCGCTCTCATATCTGGCTGGCTTGCTTGCTCTCATATCTGGCTCGCTCGCCTGCTCTCATATCTGGCTCGCTCGCTCTCATATCTGGATCACTCGCTTGCTCTCATATCTGGCTCGCTCGCTTAATTGTCAGGCTCGCTCTCTTATCTGCCTCGCTCTCTCTCACATCTGGCTTGCTCGCTTGCTCTCATATCTGGTTCGCTCGCTTGCTCTCTTGTCTGGCTCGCTCTCTTATCTGGCTCGCTCTCTTATCTGGCTCACTCGCATATCTGGCTCGCTCGCTCTCAAATCTGGCTGGCTTGCTTGCTCTCATATCTGGCTCGCTCGCTTGCTCTCATATCTGGCTCGCTCGCTTGCTCTCTTGTCTGTCTCGCTCTCTTTTATGGCTCGCTCACATATCTGGCTCACTCGCTCTCAAATCTGGCTCGCTCGCTTGCTCTCATATCTGGCTTGCTCGCTTGCTCTCATATCCGGCTCGCTCGCTTGATCTCATATCTGGCTCGCTCGCTTGCTCTCTTATCTGGCTCGCTCGCATATCTGGCTAGCTTGCTCTCAAATCTGTCTCGCTCGCTTGCTCTCATATCTGGCTAGTTCGCTTGCTCTCTTGTCTTGCTCGCTCTCTTATCTGTCTCGCTCGCTCTCATATCTGGCTGGCTCGCTTGCTCTCATATCTGGTTCGCTCGCTTGCTTTCTTGTCTGGCTTGCTCTTATCTGGCTTGCTCGCTTGCTCTCTTGTCTGGCTCGCTCTCTTATCTGGCTCGCTCGCATATCTTGCTCGCTCGCTCTCTTATCTGGCTCGCTCGCATATCTTGCTCGCTCGCTTGCTCTCTTGTCTGACTTGCTCTCTTATCTGTCTCGCTCTCACATCTGGCTCGCTCGCTTGCTCTCATATCTGGCTCACTCGCTTGCTCTCTTGTCTGGCTCGCTCTCTTATCTGGCTTGCTTGCTAGCATATTTGGCTCACTCGCTTGCTCTCTTGTCTGGCTTGCTCTCTTATCTGTCTCGCTCGCTCTCATATCTGGCTCGCTCACTTGCTCTCATGTCTGGCTCGCTCGCTCTCATCTCTGGCTCGCTCGCTTGCTCTCATGTCTGGCTCGCTCGCTCTCATATCTGGCTTTCTCGTTTGCTCTCTTGTTTGGTTCGCTCTCTTATCTGGCTCGCTCTCTTATCTGGCTTGCTCTCATATCTGGCTCGCTCGCTTGCTCTCTTGTCTGGCTCGCTCTCATATCTGGCTCGCTCGCTCTCACATCTGTCCGGCTCGCTTGCTCTCATATCTGGCTCGCTCGCTCTCATATCTGGCTCGCTTGCTTGCTCTCTTGTCTGGTTCGCTCTCTTATCTGTCTCGCTCTCATATCTGGCTTGCTCGCTTGCTCTCATATCTGGCTCAATCGCTTGCTCTCAAATCTGGCTCGCTCGCTTGCTCTCATATCTGGCTAGCTCGCTTGCTCTCTTGTCTTGCTCGCTCTCTTATCTGGCTCGCTCGCTCTCATATCTGGCTGGCTCGCTTGCTCTCATATCTGGCTCGCTCGCTTGCTCTCATATCTGGCTCGCTCGCTCTCATGTCTGGCTCGCTCTCATATCTGGATCGCTCGCTTGCTCTCATATCTGGCTGGCTCGCTTGCTTAATTGTCTGTCTCGCTCTCTTATCTGCCTCGCTCTCTCTCACATCTGGCTTGCTCGCTTGCTCTCATATCTGGCTCGCTTGCTGCTCTCTTGTCTGGCTCACTGTCTTATCTGGCTCGCTCGCATATCTTGCTCGCGCACTCTCACATCTGGCTCGCTCGCTCTCATATCTGGCTCGCTCGCTTGCTCTCTTGTCTGGCTCGCTCTCTTATCTGGCTTGCTCGCTAGCATATCTGGCTCGCTCGCTTGCTCTCTTGTCTGGCTTGCTCTCTTATCTGTCTCGCTCTCACATCTGGCTCGCTCGCTTGCTCTCATATCTGGCTCGCTCGCTTGCTCTCTTGTCTGGCTCGCTCTCTTATCTGGCTTGCTCGCTAGCATATCTGGCTCGCTCGCTTGCTCTCTTGTCTGGCTTGCTCTCTTATCTGGCTCGCTCGCTCTCATGTCTGGCTCGCTCGCTTGCTCTCATGTCTGGCTTGCTCGCTCTCATCCTGCTTTCTCGCTTGCTCTCATGTCTGGTTCGCTCTCTTATCTGGCTTGCTCTCATATCTGGCTTGCTCGCTTGCTCTCATATCTGGCTCGCTCGCTTGCTCTCTTGTCTGGCTCGCTCTCTTATCTGGCTCGCTCGCATATCTGGCTCGCTCGCTCTCATATTTGGCTGGCTTGCTTGCTCTCATATCTGGCTCGCTCGCTTGCTCTCATATCTGGCTCGCTCGCTTGCTCTCTTGTCTGGCTCGCTCTCTTATCTGGCTCGCTCGCATATCTGGCTCGCTCGCTCTCACATCTAGCTGGCTCGCTTGCTCTCTTATCTGCCTCGCTCGCTTGCTCTCTTGTCTGGCTCGCTCTCTTATCTGGCTCGCTCTCATATCTGGCTTGCTAGCTTGCTCTCATATCTGGCTCGCTTGCTTTCTCTCTTGTCTGTCTCGCTCTCTTTTATGGCTCGCTCACATATCTGGCTCGCTCGCTCTCAAATCTGGCTCGCTCGCTTGCTCTCATATCTGGCTTGCTCGCTTGCTCTCATATCCGGCTCGCTCGCTTGCTCACATATCTGGCTCGCTCGCTTGCTCTCTTGTCTGGCTCGCTCTCTTATCTGGCTCGCTCGCATATCTGGCTCACTCCCTCTCAAATCTGGCTCGCTCGCTTGCTCTCATATCTGGCTAGTTCGCTTGCTCTCTTGTCTTGCTCGCTCTCTTATCTGGCTCGCTCGCTCTCATATCTGGCTGGCTCGGTCGTTCTCATATCTGGCTGGCTCGCTTGCTCTCATATCGGGCTCGCTCGCTTGCTCTCTTGTCTGGCTCGCTCTCTTATCTGGCTTGCTCGCTAGCATATCTGGCTCGCGCGCTTGCTCTCTTGTCTGGCTTGCTCTCTTATCTGGCTCGCTCGCTCTCATATCTGGCTGGCTCGCTTGCTCTCTTGTCTTGCTCGCTCTCTTATCTGGCTCGCTCGCTCTCATATCTGGCTGGCTCGCTTGCTCTCATATCTGGCTCGCTCGCTTGCTCTCATATCTGGCTCGCTCGCTCTCATGTCTGGCTCGCTCTTATATCTGGCTCGCTCGCTTGCTCTCATATCTGGCTCGCTCGCTTGCTTAATTGTCTGGCTCGCTCTATTATCTGCCTCGCTCTCTCTCACATCTGGCTTGCTCGCTTGCTCTCATATCTGGCTCGCTCGATTGCTTTCTTGTCTGGCTCGCTCTCTTATCTGGCTCGCTCGCATATCTGGCTCGCTCGCTCTCACATCTGGCTGGCTTGCTTGTGCTCATATCTGGCTCGCTCGCTTGCTCTCATATCTGGCTCGCTCGCTTGCTCTCTTGTCTGGCTCGCTCTCTTATCTGGCTCGCTCGCCTATCTGGCTCGCTCGCTCTCACATCGAGCTGGCTCGCTTGCTCTCATATCTGGCTCGCTCGCCTGCTCTCTTGTCTGGCTCGCTCTCTTATCTGGCTCGCTCTTATATCTGGCTTGCTAGCTTGCTCTCATATCTGACTCGCTCGCTTGCTCTCTTGTCTGTCTCGCTCTCTTTTATGGCTCGCTCACATATCTGGCTCGCTCGCTCTCAAATCTGGCTCGCTCGCTCTCAAATCTGGCTCGCTCGCTTGCTCTCATATCTGGCTTGCTCGCTTTCTCTCATATCCGGCTCGCTCGCTTGCTCTCATGTCTGGCTCGCTCGCTTGCTCTCTTGTCTGGCTCGCTCTCTTATCTGGCTCGCTCGCATATCTGGCTCGCTTGCTCTCAAATCTGGCTCGCTCGCTTGCTCTCATATATGGCTAGTTCGCTTGCTCTCTTGTATTGCTCCCTCTCTTATCTGGCTCGCTCGCTCTCATATCTGGCTGGCTCGCTTGCTCTCATATCTGGCTCGCTCGCTTGCTCTCTTGTCTGGCTCGCTCTCTTATCTGGCTTGCTCGATAGCATATCTGGCTCGCACGCTTGCTCTCTTGTCTGGCTTGCTCTCTTATCTGGCTCGCTCGGTCTCATATCTGGCTCGCTCGCTTGCTCTCATGTCTGGCTCGCTCGCTCTCATATCATGGTTTCTCGCTTGCTCTCTTGTCTGGCTCGCTCTCTTATCTGGCTTGCTCGCTTGTCTGGCTCGCTCGCATATCTTGCTCGCTCGCTTGCTCTCTTGTCTGACTTGCTCTCTTATCTTTCTTGCTCTCACATCTGGCTCACTCGCTTGCTCTCATATCTGGCTCGCTCGCTTGCTCTCTTGTCTGGCTCGCTCTTATCTGGCTTGCTCGCTAGCATATCTGGCTCGCTCGCTTGCTCTCTTGTCTGGCTTGCTCTCTTATCTGGCTCGCTCGCTCTCATATCTGGCTCGCTCGCTTGCTTTCATGTCTGGCTCGCTCGCTCTCATATCTGGCTCGCTTGCTTGCTCTCATGTCTGGCTCGCGCGCTTTCATATCTGGCTTTCTCGCTTGCTCTCTTGTCTGGTTCGCTCTCTTATCTGGCTCGCTCTCATATCTGGCTTGCTCGCTTGCTCTCATATCTGGCTCGCTCGCTTGCTCTCTTGTCTGGCTCGCTCTCTTATCTGGCTCGCTCGCATATCTGGCTCGCTCGCTTTCACATCTGGCTGGCTCGCTTGCTCTCATATCTGGCTCGCTCGCTCTCATATCTGGCTCGCTTGCTTGCTCTCTTGTCTTGCTCGCTCTCTTATCTGGCTTGCTCGCTCTCATATATGGCTGGCTCGCTCGCTCTCATATCTGGCTCGCTCGCTTGCTCTCTTGTCTTGCTCGCTCTCTTATTGCTCTCTTGTCTTGCTCGCTCTCTTATCTGGCTTGCTCGCTCTCATATATGGCTGGCTCGCTTGCTCTCATATCTGGCTCGCTCGCTTGCTCTCTTGTCTGGCTTCCTCTGTTGTCTGGCTTGCTCTCTTATCTGGCTCGCTCGCTCTCATATCTGGCTCGCTCGCTTGCTCTCATGTCTGGCTCGCTCGCTCTCATATCTGGCTTTCTCGCTTGCTCTCTTGTCTGGCTCGCTCTCTTATCTGGCTCGCTCGCATATCTGGCTCGCTCGCTCTCACATCTGGCTGGCTCGCTTGCTCTCATTTCTGTCTGGCTCGCTTGCTCTCATATCTGGCTCGCTCGCTTGCTCTCTTGTCTGGCTCGCTCTCATATCTGGCTAGCTCGCTTGCTCTCTTGTATTGCCCGCTCTCTTATCTGGCTCGCTCGCTCTCATATCTGGCTGGCTCGCTTGCTCTCATATCTGGCTCGCTCGCTTGCTCTCATATCTGGCTCGCTCGTTCTCCTGTCTGGCTCACTCTCATATCTGGATCGCTCGCTTGCTCTCATATCTGGCTCGCTCGCTTGCTTAATTGTCTGGCTCTCTCTTATCTTTCTTGCTCTCACATCTGGCTCACTCGCTTGCTCTCATATCTGGCTCGCTCGCTTGCTCTCTTGTCTGGCTTGCTCTCTTATCTGGCTCGCTCGCTCTCATATCTGGCTGGCTCGCTTGCTCTCATATCTGGCTCGCTCGCTTGCTCTCATATCTGGCTCGCTCGCTCTCATGTCTGGCTCGCTCTCTTATCTGGATCGCTTGCTTGCTCTCATATCTGGCTCGCTCGCTTGCTTAATTGTCTGGCTCGCTCTCTTATCTGCCTCGCTCTCTCTCAAATCTGGCTTGCTCACTTGCTTTCATATCCGGCTCGCTCGCTTGCTCTCTTGTCTGGCTCGCTCTCTTATCTGGCTCGCTCGCATATCTGGCTTGCTAGCTTGCTCTCATATCTGACTCGCTCGCTTGCTCTCTTGTCTGTATCGCTCTCTTTTATGGCTCGCTCACATATCTGGCTCGCTCGCTCTCAAATCTGGCTCGGTAGCTCTCAAATCTGGCTCGCTCGCTTACTCTCATATCTGGCTTGCTCGCTTGCTCTCATATCCGGCTCGCTCGCTTGCTCTCATATCTGGCTCGCTCGCTTGCTCTCTTGTCTGGCTCGCTCTCTTATCTGGCTCGCTCGCATATCTGGCTCGCTCGCTCTCAAATCTGGCTCGCTCGCTTGCTCTCATATCTTGCTAGTTCGCTTGCTCTCTTGTCTTGCTCGCTCTCTTATCTGGCTCGCTCGCTCTCATATCTGGCTGGCTCGCTTGTTCTCATATCTGGCTCGCTCGCTTGCTCTCTTGTTTGGCTCGCTCTCTTATCTGGCTTGCTCGCTTGCTCTCTTGTCTGGCTCGCTCTCTTATCTGGCTCGCTAGCTTGCTTAATTGTCTGGCTCGGTCTCTTATCTGCCTCGTTCTCTCTCACATCTGGCTTTCCTGCTTGCTCTCATATCTGGCTCGCTCGCTGCTCTCTTGTCTGGCTCGCTCTCTTATCTGGCTCGCTCGCATATCTTGCTCGCTCGCTCTCACATCTGGCTCGCTCGCTTGCTCTCATATCTGGCTCGCTCGCTTAATCTCTTGTCTGGCTCGCTCTCTTATCTGGCTTGCTCACTAGCAAATCTGGCTCGCTCGCTTGCTCTCTTGTCTGGCTTGCTCTCTTACCTGTCTCGCTCTCACATCTGGCTCGCTCGCTTGCTCTCATATCTGGCTCGCTCGCTTAATCTCTTGTCTGGCTCGCTCTCTTATCTGGCTTGCTCACTAGCAAATCTGGCTCGCTCGCTTGCTCTCTTGTCTGGCTTGCTCTCTTACCTGTCTCACTCTCACATCTGGTTCGCTCGCTTGCTCTCATATCTGGCTCGCTCGCTGCTCTCTTGTCTGGCTCGCTCTCTTACCTGGCTGGCTCGCATAACTTGCTCGCTCGCTCTCACATCTGGCTCGCTCGCTTGCTCTCATATCTGGCTCGCTCGTTTAATCTCTTGTCTGGCTCGCTCTCTTATCTGGCTTGCTCACTAGCAAATCTGGCTCGCTCGCTTGCTCTCTTGTCTGGCTTGCTCTCTTACCTGTCTCGCTCTCACATCTGGCTCGCTCGCTTGCTCTCATATCTGGCTCGCTCGCTTGCTCTCTTGTCTGGCTCGCTCTCTTATCTGGCTTGCTTGCTAGCATATCTGGCTCGCTCGCTTGCTCTCTTGTCTGGCTTGCTCTCTTATCTGTCTCGCTCGCTCTCATATCTGGCTCGCTCACTTCCTCTCATGTCTGGCTCGCTCGCTCTCATCTCTGGCTCGCTCGCTTGCCCTTATGTCTGGCTCGCTCGCTCTCATATATGGCTTTCTTGCTTGCTCTCTTGTCTGGTTCGCTCTCTTATCTGGCTCGCTTTAATATCTGGCTTGCTCTCATATCTGGCTCGCTCGCTTGCTCTCTTGTCTGGCTCGCTCTCTTATCTGGCTCGCTCGCATATCTGGCTCGCTCACTTTCACATCTCGCCGGCTCGCTTGCTTTCATATCTGGCTCGCTCGCTCACATATCTGGCTCGCTCGATTGCTCTCTTGTCTGGTTCGCTCTCTTATCTGTCTCGCTCTCATATCTGGCTCACTCGCTTGCTCTCAAATCTGGCTCGCTCGCTTGCTCTCATATCTGGCTAGCACACTTGCTCTCTTGTCTTGCTCGCTCTCTTATCTGGCTCGCTCGCTCTCATATCTGGCTGGCTCGTCTGCTCTCATATCTGGCTCGCTCGCTTGCTCTCATATCTGGCTCGCTCGCTCTCATGTCTGGCTCGCTCTCATATCTAGATCGCTCGCTTGCTCTCATATCTGGCTCGCTCACTTTCATGTCTGGCTCGCTCTCATATCTGGATCGCTCGCTTGCTCTCATATCTGGCTGGCTCGCTTGCTTAATTGTCTGGCTCGCTCTCTTATCTGCCTCGCTCTCTTTCACATCTGGCTTGCTCGCTTGCTCTCATATCTGGCTCGCTCGCTGCTCTCTTGTCTGGCTCGCTGTCTTATCTGGCTCGCTCGCATATCTTGCTCGCTCACTCTCACATCTGGCTCGCTCGCTTGCTCTCATATCTGGCTCGCTTGCTTGCTCTCTTGTCTGGCTTGCTCTCTTATCTGGCTTGCTCGCTAGCATATCTGGCTCGCTCACTTGCTCTCTTGTCTGGCTTACTCTCTTATCTGTCTCGCTCTCAAATCTGGCTCGCTCGCTTGCTCTCATATCTGGCTCGCTCGCTTGCTCTCTTGTCTGGCTTGCTCTCTTATCTGGCTTGCTCGCTAGCATATCTGCCTCGCTCGCTTGCTCTCTTATCTGGCTCGCTCGCTCTCATGTCTGGCTTGCTCGCTTGCTCTCATATCTGGCTCGCTCGCTTGCTCTCTTGTCTGGCTCGCTCTCTTATCTGGCTCGCTCGCATATCTGGCTCGCTCGCTCTCACATCTGGCTGGCTTGCTTGCTCTCGTATCTGGCTCGCTCGCTTGCTCTCATATCTGGCTCGCTCGCTTGCTCTCTTATCTGGCTCGCTCTCTTATCTGGCTCGCTCGCATATCTGGCTCGCTCGCTCTCCCATCTAGCTGGCTCGCTTGCTCTCATATCTGGCTCGCTCGCTTGCTCTCTTGTCTGGCTCGCTCTCTTATCTGTCTCTCTCTCATATTTGGCTTGCTAGCTTGCTCTCATATCTGGCTTGCTCGCTTGCTCTCTTGTCTGTCTCGCTCTCTTTTATGGCTCGCTCGCATATCTGGCTCGCTCGCTCTCAAATCTGGCTCGCTCGCTCTCAAATATGGCTCGCTCGCTTGCTCTCATATCTGGCTTGCTCGCTTGCTCTCATCCGGCTCGCTCGCTTGCTCTCATATCTGGCTCGCTCGCTTGCTCTCTTGTCTTGCTCGCTCTCTTATCTGGCTCGCTCGCATATCTGACTCGCTCGCTTGCTCTCATATCTGGCTAGTTCGCTTGCTCTCTTGTCTGGCTCGCTCTCTTATCTGGCTTGCTCGCTAGCATATCTGGCTCGCACGCTTGCTGTCTTGTCTGACTTGCTCTCTTATCTGGCTCGCTCGGTCTCAGATCTGGCTCGCTCGCTTGCTCTCTTGTCTTGCTCGCTCTCTTATCTGGCTCGCTCGCTCTCATATCTGGCTGGCTTGCTTGCTCTCATATCTGGCTCGCTCGCTTGCTCTCATATCTGGCTCGCTCGCTCTCATGTCTGGCTCGCTCTCATATCTGGATCACTCGCTTGCTCTCATATCTGGCTCGCTCGCTTAATTGTCAGGCTCGCTCTCTTATCTGCCTCGCTCTCTCTCATATCTGGCTCGCTCGCTTGCTCTCTTGTCTGGCTCGCTCTCTTATCTGGCTCGCTCTCTTATCTGGCTCACTCGCATATCTGGCTCGCTCGCTCTCAAATCTGGCTGGCTTGCTTGCTCTCATATCTGGCTCGCTCGCTTGCTCTCATATCTGGCTCGCTCGCTTGCTCTCTTGTCTGTCTCGCTCTCTTTTATGGCTCGCTCACATATCTGGCTCACTCGCTCTCAAATCTGGCTGGCTTGCTTGCTCTCATATCTGGCTCGCTCGCTTGCTCTCATATCTGGCTCGCTCGCTCTCATGTCTGGCTCGCTCTCATATCTGGATCACTCGCTTGCTCTCATATCTGGCTCGCTCGCTTAATTGTCAGGCTCGCTCTCTTATCTGCCTCGCTCTCTCTCATATCTGGCTCGCTCGCTTGCTCTCTTGTCTGGCTCGCTCTCTTATCTGGCTCGCTCTCTTATCTGGCTCACTCGCATATCTGGCTCGCTCGCTCTCAAATCTGGCTGGCTTGCTTGCTCTCATATCTGGCTCGCTCGCTTGCTCTCATATCTGGCTCGCTCGCTTGCTCTCTTGTCTGTCTCGCTCTCTTTTATGGCTCGCTCACATATCTGGCTCACTCGCTCTCAAATCTGGCTCGCTCGCTTGCTCTCATATCTGGCTTGCTCGCTTGCTCTCATATCAGGCTCGCTCGCTTGATCTCATATCTGGCTCGCTCGCTTGCTCTCTTATCTGGCTCGCTCGCATATCTGGCTAGCTTGCTCTCAAATCTGTCTCGCTCGCTTGCTCTCATATCTGGCTAGTTCGCTTGCTCTCTTGTCTTGCTCGCTCTCTTATCTGTCTCGCCCGCTCTCATATCTGGCTGGCTCGCTTGCTCTCATATCTGGTTCGCTCGCTTGCTTTCTTGTCTGGCTCGCTCTTATCTGGCTTGCTCGCTTGTTCTCTTGTCTGGCTCGCTCTCTTATCTGGCTCGCTCGCATATCTTGCTCGCTCGCTCTCTTATCTGGCTCGCTCGCATATCTTGCTCGCTCGCTTGCTCTCTTGTCTGACTTGCTCTCTTATCTGTCTCGCTCTCACATCTGGCTCGCTCGCTTGCTCTCATATCTGGCTCGCTCGCTTGCTCTCTTGTCTGGCTCGCTCTCTTATCTGGCTTGCTTGCTAGCATATTTGGCTCACTCGCTTGCTCTCTTGTCTGGCTCGCTCTCTTATCTGGCTCGCTCGCATATCTGGCTCGCTCGCTTTCACATCTGGCCGGCTCGCTTGCTTTCATATCTGGCTCGCTCGCTCACATATCTGGCTCGCTCGATTGCTCTCTTGTCTGGTTCGCTCTCTTATCTGTCTCGCTCTCATATCTGGCTCACTCGCTTGCTCTCAAATCTGGCTCGCTCGCTTGCTCTCATATCTGGCTAGCTCGCTTGCACTCTTGTCTTGCTCGCTCTCTTATCTGGCTCGCTCGCTCTCATATCTGGCTGGCTCGCCTGCTCTCATATCTGGCTCGCTCGCTTGCTCTCATATCTGGCTCGCTCGCTCTCATGTCTGGCTCGCTCTCATATCTGGATCGCTCGCTTGCTCTCATATCTGGCTGGCTCGCTTGCTTAATTGTCTGGCCCGCTCTCTTATCTGCCTCGCTCTCTCTCACATCTGGCTTGCTCCCTTGCTCTCATATCTTGCTCGCTCGCTGCTCTCTTGTCTGGCTCGCTGTCTTATCTGGCTCGCTCGCATATCTTGCTCGCTCACTCTCAAATCTGGCTCGCTCGCTTGCTCTCATATCTGGCTCGCTCGCTTGCTCTCTTGTCTGGCTTGCTCTCTTATCTGGCTTGCTCGCTAGCATATCTGGCTCGCTCACTTGCTCTCTTGTCTGGCTTGCTCTCTTATCTGTCTCGCTCTCACATCTGGCTCGCTCGCTTGCTCTCATATCTGGCTAGCTCGCTTGCTCTCTTGTCTGGCTTGCTCTCTTATCTGGCTTGCTCGCTAGCATATCTGCCTCGCTCGCTTGCTCTCTTATCTGGCTCGCTCGCTCTCATGTCTGGCTTGCTCGCTTGCTCTCATATCTGGCTCGCTCGCTTGCTCTCTTGTCTGGCTCGCTCTCTTATCTGGCTCGCTCGCATATCTGGCTCGCTCGCTCTCACATCTGGCTGGCTTGCTTGCTCTCGTATCTGGCTCGCTCGCTTGCTCTCATATCTGGCTCGCTCGCTTGCTCTCTTATCTGGCTCGCTCTCTTATCTGGCTCGCTCGCATATCTGGCTCGCTCGCTCTCACATCTAGCTGGCTCGCTTGCTCTCATATCTGGCTCGCTCGCTTGCTCTCTTGTCTGGCTCGCTCTCTTATCTGTCTCTCTCTCATATCTGGCTTGCTAGCTTGCTCTCATATCTGGCTTGCTCGCTTGCTCTCTTGTCTGTCTCGCTCTCTTTTATGGCTCGCTCGCATATCTGGCTCGCTCGCTCTCAAATCTGGCTCGCTCGCTCTCAAATATGGCTCGCTCGCTTGCTCTCATATCTGGCTCGCTCGCTTGCTCTCATATCTGGCTCGCTCGCTTGCTCTCTTGTCTTGCTCGCTCTCTTATCTGGCTCGCTCGCATATCTGGCTCGCTCGCTTGCTCTCATATCTGGCTAGTTCGCTTGCTCTCTTGTCTGGCTCGCTCTCTTATCTGGCTTGCTCGCTAGCATATCTGGCTCGCACGCTTGCTCTCTTGTCTGACTTGCTCTCTTATCTGGCTCGCTCGCATATCTGGCTCGCTCGCTCTCACATCTGGCTGGCTTGCTTGCTCTCGTATCTGGCTCGCTCGCTCGCTCTCATATCTGGCTGGCTTGCTTGCTCTCATATCTGGCTCGCTCGCCTGCTCTCATATCTGGTTCGCTCGCTTGCTCTTTTGTCTGGCTCGTTATCTTATCTGGCTTGCTCGCTAGAATATCTGGCTCGCACGCTTGCTCTCTTGTCTGGCTCGCTCTCTTATCTGGCTTGCTCGCTAGCATAACTGGCTCGCTCGCTTGCTCTCTTGTCTGGCTTGCTCTCTTATCTGGCTCGCTCGCTCTCATATCTGGCTCGCTCGCTTGCTCTCATGTCTGGCTCGCTCGCTCTCATATCTGGCTCGCTCGCTTGCTCTCATGTCTGGCTCGCTTGCTCACATATCTGGCTTTCTCGCTTGCTCTCTTGTCTGGTTCGCTCTTCTATCTGGCTCGCTCTCATATCTGGCTTGCTCGCTTGCTCTCATATCTGGCTTGCTCGCTTGCTCTCTTGTCTGGCTCGCTCTCTTATCTGGCTTGCTTGCTAGCATATCTGGCTGGCTCGCTTGCTCTCTTGTCTGGCTTGCTCTCTTATCTGGCTCGCTGGCTCTCTTATCTGGCTCGCTCGCTTGCTCTCTTGTCTTGCTCGCTCTCTTATCTGGCTCGCTCGCTCTCATATCTGGCTGGCTCGCTTGCTCTCATATCTGGCTCGCTCGCTTGCTCTCATATCTGGCTCGCTCGCTCTCATGTCTGGCTCGCTCTCTTATCTGGATCGCTTGCTTGCTCTCATATCTGGCTCGCTCGCTTGCTTAATTGTCTGGCTCGCTCTCTTATCTGCCTCGCTCTCTCTCAAATCTGGCTTGCTCACTTGCTTTCATATCCGGCTCGCTCGCTTGCTCTCTTATCTGGCTCGCTCGCATATCTGGCTTGCTAGCTTGCTCTCATATCTGACTCGCTCGCTTGCTCTCTTGTCTGTATCGCTCTCTTTTATGGCTCGCTCACATATCTGGCTCGCTCGCTCTCAAATCTGGCTCGGTAGCTCTCAAATCTGGCTCGCTCGCTTACTCTCATATCTGGCTTGCTCGCTTGCTCTCATATCCGGCTCGCTCGCTTGCTCTCATATCTGGCTCGCTCGCTTGCTCTCTTGTCTGGCTCGCTCTCTTATCTGGCTCGCTCGCATATCTGGCTCGCTCGCTCTCAAATCTGGCTCGCTCGCTTGCTCTCATATCTTGCTAGTTCGCTTGCTCTCTTGTCTTGCTCGCTCTCTTATCTGGCTCGCTCGCTCTCATATCTGGCTGGCTCGCTTGTTCTCATATCTGGCTCGCTCGCTTGCTCTCTTGTTTGGCTCGCTCTCTTATCTGGCTTGCTCGCTTGCTCTCTTGTCTGGCTCGCTCTCTTATCTGGCTCGCTAGCTTGCTTAATTGTCTGGCTCGGTCTCTTATCTGCCTCGTTCTCTCTCACATCTGGCTTTCCTGCTTGCTCTCATATCTGGCTCGCTCGCTGCTCTCTTGTCTGGCTCGCTCTCTTATCTGGCTCGCTCGCATATCTTGCTCGCTCGCTCTCACATCTGGCTCGCTCGCTTGCTCTCATATCTGGCTCGCTCGCTTAATCTCTTGTCTGGCTCGCTCTCTTATCTGGCTTGCTCACTAGCAAATCTGGCTCGCTCGCTTGCTCTCTTGTCTGGCTTGCTCTCTTACCTGTCTCGCTCTCACATCTGGCTCGCTCGCTTGCTCTCATATCTGGCTCGCTCGCTTAAACTCTTGTCTGGCTCGCTCTCTTATCTGGCTTGCTCACTAGCAAATCTGGCTCGCTCGCTTGCTCTCTTGTCTGGCTTGCTCTCTTACCTGTCTCACTCTCACATCTGGTTCGCTCGCTTGCTCTCATATCTGGCTCGCTCGCTGCTCTCTTGTCTGGCTCGCTCTCTTACCTGGCTGGCTCGCATAACTTGCTCGCTCGCTCTCACATCTGGCTCGCTCGCTTGCTCTCATATCTGGCTCGCTCGTTTAATCACTTGTCTGGCTCGCTCTCTTATCTGGCTTGCTCACTAGCAAATCTGGCTCGCTCGCTTGCTCTCTTGTCTGGCTTGCTCTCTTACCTGTCTCGCTCTCACATCTGGCTCGCTCGCTTGCTCTTATATCTGGCTCGCTCGCTTGCTCTCTTGTCTGGCTCGCTCTCTTATCTGGCTTGCTTGCTAGCATATCTGGCTCGCTCGCTTGCTCTCTTGTCTGGCTTGCTCTCTTATCTGTCTCGCTCGCTCTCATATCTGGCTCGCTCACTTCCTCTCATGTCTGGCTCGCTCGCTCTCATCTCTGGCTCGCTCGCTTGCCCTTATGTCTGGCTCGCTCGCTCTCATATATGGCTTTCTTGCTTGCTCTCTTGTCTGGTTCGCTCTCTTATCTGGCTCGCTTTAATATCTGGCTTGCTCTCATATCTGGCTCGCTCGCTTGCTCTCTTGTCTGGCTCGCTCTCTTATCTGGCTCGCTCGCATATCTGGCTCGCTCACTTTCACATCTCGCCGGCTCGCTTGCTTTCATATCTGGCTCGCTCGCTCACATATCTGGCTCGCTCGATTGCTCTCTTGTCTGGTTCGCTCTCTTATCTGTCTCGCTCTCATATCTGGCTCACTCGCTTGCTCTCAAATCTGGCTCGCTCGCTTGCTCTCATATCTGGCTAGCACACTTGCTCTCTTGTCTTGCTCGCTCTCTTATCTGGCTCGCTCGCTCTCATATCTGGCTGGCTCGTCTGCTCTCATATCTGGCTCGCTCGCTTGCTCTCATATCTGGCTCGCTCGCTCTCATGTCTGGCTCGCTCTCATATCTAGATCGCTCGCTTGCTCTCATATCTGGCTCGCTCACTTTCATGTCTGGCTCGCTCTCATATCTGGATCGCTCGCTTGCTCTCGTATCTGGCTGGCTCGCTTGCTTAATTGTCTGGCTCGCTCTCTTATCTGCCTCGCTCTCTTTCACATCTGGCTTGCTCGCTTGCTCTCATATCTGGCTCGCTCGCTGCTCTCTTGTCTGGCTCGCTGTCTTATCTGGCTCGCTCGCATATCTTGCTCGCTCACTCTCACATCTGGCTCGCTCGCTTGCTCTCATATCTGGCTCGCTTGCTTGCTCTCTTGTCTGGCTTGCTCTCTTATCTGGCTTGCTCGCTAGCATATCTGGCTCGCTCACTTGCTCTCTTGTCTGGCTTACTCTCTTATCTGTCTCGCTCTCAAATCTGGCTCGCTCGCTTGCTCTCATATCTGGCTCGCTCGCTTGCTCTCTTGTCTGGCTTGCTCTCTTATCTGGCTTGCTCGCTAGCATATCTGCCTCGCTCGCTTGCTCTCTTATCTGGCTCGCTCGCTCTCATGTCTGGCTTGCTCGCTTGCTCTCATATCTGGCTCGCTCGCTTGCTCTCTTGTCTGGCTCGCTCTCTTATCTGGCTCGCTCGCATATCTGGCTCGCTCGCTCTCACATCTGGCTGGCTTGCTTGCTCTCGTATCTGGCTCGCTCGCTTGCTCTCATATCTGGCTCGCTCGCTTGCTCTCTTATATGGCTCGCTCTCTTATCTGGCTCGCTCGCATATCTGGCTCGCTCGCTCTCCCATCTAGCTGGCTCGCTTGCTCTCATATCTGGCTCGCTCGCTTGCTCTCTTGTCTGGCTCGCTCTCTTATCTGTCTCTCTCTCATATTTGGCTTGCTAGCTTGCTCTCATATCTGGCTTGCTCGCTTGCTCTCTTGTCTGTCTCGCTCTCTTTTATGGCTCGCTCGCATATCTGGCTCGCTCGCTCTCAAATCTGGCTCGCTCGCTCTCAAATATGGCTCGCTCGCTTGCTCTCATATCTGGCTTGCTCGCTTGCTCTCATCCGGCTCGCTCGCTTGCTCTCATATCTGGCTCGCTCGCTTGCTCTCTTGTCTTGCTCGCTCTCTTATCTGGCTCGCTCGCATATCTGACTCGCTCGCTTGCTCTCATATCTGGCTAGTTCGCTTGCTCTCTTGTCTGGCTCGCTCTCTTATCTGGCTTGCTCGCTAGCATATCTGGCTCGCACGCTTGCTGTCTTGTCTGACTTGCTCTCTTATCTGGCTCGCTCGGTCTCAGATCTGGCTCGCTCGCTTGCTCTCTTGTCTTGCTCGCTCTCTTATCTGGCTCGCTCGCTCTCATATCTGGCTGGCTTGCTTGCTCTCATATCTGGCTCGCTCGCTTGCTCTCATATCTGGCTCGCTCGCTCTCATGTCTGGCTCGCTCTCATATCTGGATCACTCGCTTGCTCTCATATCTGGCTCGCTCGCTTAATTGTCAGGCTCGCTCTCTTATCTGCCTCGCTCTCTCTCATATCTGGCTCGCTCGCTTGCTCTCTTGTCTGGCTCGCTCTCTTATCTGGCTCGCTCTCTTATCTGGCTCACTCGCATATCTGGCTCGCTCGCTCTCAAATCTGGCTGGCTTGCTTGCTCTCATATCTGGCTCGCTCGCTTGCTCTCATATCTGGCTCGCTCGCTTGCTCTCTTGTCTGTCTCGCTCTCTTTTATGGCTCGCTCACATATCTGGCTCACTCGCTCTCAAATCTGGCTGGCTTGCTTGCTCTCATATCTGGCTCGCTCGCTTGCTCTCATATCTGGCTCGCTCGCTCTCATGTCTGGCTCGCTCTCATATCTGGATCACTCGCTTGCTCTCATATCTGGCTCGCTCGCTTAATTGTCAGGCTCGCTCTCTTATCTGCCTCGCTCTCTCTCATATCTGGCTCGCTCGCTTGCTCTCTTGTCTGGCTCGCTCTCTTATCTGGCTCGCTCTCTTATCTGGCTCACTCGCATATCTGGCTCGCTCGCTCTCAAATCTGGCTGGCTTGCTTGCTCTCATATCTGGCTCGCTCGCTTGCTCTCATATCTGGCTCGCTCGCTTGCTCTCTTGTCTGTCTCGCTCTCTTTTATGGCTCGCTCACATATCTGGCTCACTCGCTCTCAAATCTGGCTCGCTCGCTTGCTCTCATATCTGGCTTGCTCGCTTGCTCTCATATCAGGCTCGCTCGCTTGATCTCATATCTGGCTCGCTCGCTTGCTCTCTTATCTGGCTCGCTCGCATATCTGGCTAGCTTGCTCTCAAATCTGTCTCGCTCGCTTGCTCTCATATCTGGCTAGTTCGCTTGCTCTCTTGTCTTGCTCGCTCTCTTATCTGTCTCGCCCGCTCTCATATCTGGCTGGCTCGCTTGCTCTCATATCTGGTTCGCTCGCTTGCTTTCTTGTCTGGCTCGCTCTTATCTGGCTTGCTCGCTTGTTCTCTTGTCTGGCTCGCTCTCTTATCTGGCTCGCTCGCATATCTTGCTCGCTCGCTCTCTTATCTGGCTCGCTCGCATATCTTGCTCGCTCGCTTGCTCTCTTGTCTGACTTGCTCTCTTATCTGTCTCGCTCTCACATCTGGCTCGCTCGCTTGCTCTCATATCTGGCTCGCTCGCTTGCTCTCTTGTCTGGCTCGCTCTCTTATCTGGCTTGCTTGCTAGCATATTTGGCTCACTCGCTTGCTCTCTTGTCTGGCTCGCTCTCTTATCTGGCTCGCTCGCATATCTGGCTCGCTCGCTTTCACATCTGGCCGGCTCGCTTGCTTTCATATCTGGCTCGCTCGCTCACATATCTGGCTCGCTCGATTGCTCTCTTGTCTGGTTCGCTCTCTTATCTGTCTCGCTCTCATATCTGGCTCACTCGCTTGCTCTCAAATCTGGCTCGCTCGCTTGCTCTCATATCTGGCTAGCTCGCTTGCTCTCTTGTCTTGCTCGCTCTCTTATCTGGCTCGCTCGCTCTCATATCTGGCTGGCTCGCCTGCTCTCATATCTGGCTCGCTCGCTTGCTCTCATATCTGGCTCGCTCGCTCTCATGTCTGGCTCGCTCTCATATCTGGATCGCTCGCTTGCTCTCATATCTGGCTGGCTCGCTTGCTTAATTGTCTGGCCCGCTCTCTTATCTGCCTCGCTCTCTCTCACATCTGGCTTGCTCCCTTGCTCTCATATCTTGCTCGCTCGCTGCTCTCTTGTCTGGCTCGCTGTCTTATCTGGCTCGCTCGCATATCTTGCTCGCTCACTCTCAAATCTGGCTCGCTCGCTTGCTCTCATATCTGGCTCGCTCGCTTGCTCTCTTGTCTGGCTTGCTCTCTTATCTGGCTTGCTCGCTAGCATATCTGGCTCGCTCACTTGCTCTCTTGTCTGGCTTGCTCTCTTATCTGTCTCGCTCTCACATCTGGCTCGCTCGCTTGCTCTCATATCTGGCTAGCTCGCTTGCTCTCTTGTCTGGCTTGCTCTCTTATCTGGCTTGCTCGCTAGCATATCTGCCTCGCTCGCTTGCTCTCTTATCTGGCTCGCTCGCTCTCATGTCTGGCTTGCTCGCTTGCTCTCATATCTGGCTCGCTCGCTTGCTCTCTTGTCTGGCTCGCTCTCTTATCTGGCTCGCTCGCATATCTGGCTCGCTCGCTCTCACATCTGGCTGGCTTGCTTGCTCTCGTATCTGGCTCGCTCGCTTGCTCTCATATCTGGCTCGCTCACTTGCTCTCTTATCTGGCTCGCTCTCTTATCTGGCTCGCTCGCATATCTGGCTCGCTCGCTCTCACATCTAGCTGGCTCGCTTGCTCTCATATCTGGCTCGCTCGCTTGCTCTCTTGTCTGGCTCGCTCTCTTATCTGTCTCTCTCTCATATCTGGCTTGCTAGCTTGCTCTCATATCTGGCTTGCTCGCTTGCTCTCTTGTCTGTCTCGCTCTCTTTTATGGCTCGCTCGCATATCTGGCTCGCTCGCTCTCAAATCTGGCTCGCTCGCTCTCAAATATGGCTCGCTCGCTTGCTCTCATATCTGGCTTGCTCGCTTGCTCTCATATCCGGCTCGCTCGCTTGCTCTCATATCTGGCTCGCTCGCTTGCTCTCTTGTCTTGCTCGCTCTCTTATCTGGCTCGCTCGCATATCTGGCTCGCTCGCTTGCTCTCATATCTGGCTAGTTCGCTTGCTCTCTTGTCTGGCTCGCTCTCTTATCTGGCTTGCTCGCTAGCATATCTGGCTCGCACGCTTGCTCTCTTGTCTGACTTGCTCTCTTATCTGGCTCGCTCGGTCTCATATCTGGCTCGCTCGCTTGCTCTCTTGTCTTGCTCGCTCTCTTATCTGGCTCGCTCGCTCTCATATCTGGCTGGCTTGCTTGCTCTCATATCTGGCTCGCTCGCCTGCTCTCATATCTGGCTCGCTCGCTCTCATATCTGGATCACTCGCTTGCTCTCATATCTGGCTCGCTCGCTTAATTGTCAGGCTCGCTCTCTTATCTGCCTCGCTCTCTCTCACATCTGGCTTGCTCGCTTGCTCTCATATCTGGCTCGCTCGCTTGCTCTCTTGTCTGGCTCGCTCTCTTATCTGGCTCGCTCTCTTATCTGGCTCACTCGCATATCTGGCTCTCTCGCTCTCAAATCTGGCTGGCTTGCTTGCTCTCATATCTGGCTCGCTCGCTTGCTCTCATATCTGGCTCGCTCGCTTGCTCTCTTGTCTGTCTCGCTCTCTTTTATGGCTCGCTCACATATCTGGCTCACTCGCTCTCAAATTTGGCTCGCTCGCTTGCTCTCATATCTGGCTCGCTCGCTTGCTCTCTTATCTGGCTCGCTCGCATATCTGGCTAGCTTGCTCTCAAATCTGTCTCGCTCGCTTGCTCTCATATCTGGCTAGTTCGCTTGCTCTCTTGTCTTGCTCGCTCTCTTATCTGTCTCGCTCTCTCTCATATCTGGCTGGCTCGCTTGCTCTCATATCTGGTTCGCTCGCTTGCTTTCTTGTCTGGCTTGCTCTTATCTGGCTTGCTCGCTTGCTCTCTTGTCTGGCTCGCTCTCTTATCTGGCTCGCTCGCATATCTTGCTCGCTCGCTCTCTTATCTGGCTCGCTCGCATATCTTGCTCGCTCGCTTGCTCTCTTGTCTGACTTGCTCTCTTATCTGTCTCGCTCTCACATCTGGCTCGCTCGCTTGCTCTCATATCTGGCTTGCTCGCTTGCTCTCTTGTCTGGCTCGCTCTCTTATCTGGCTTGCTTGCTAGCATATTTGGCTCACTCGCTTGCTCTCTTGTCTGGCTTGCTCTCTTATCTGTCTCGCTCGCTCTCATATCTGGCTCGCTCACTTGCTCTCATGTCTGGCTCGCTCGCTCTCATCTCTGGCTCGCTCGCTTGCTCTCATGTCTGGCTCGCTCGCTCTCATATCTGGCTTTCTCGTTTGCTCTCTTGTTTGGTTCGCTCTCTTATCTGGCTCGCTCTCTTATCTGGCTTGCTCTCATATCTGGCTCGCTCACTTGCTCTCTTGTCTGGCTCGCTCTCATATCTGGCTCGCTCGCTCTCACATCTGTCCGGCTCGCTTGCTCTCATATCTGGCTCGCTCGCTCTCATATCTGGCTCGCTCGCTTGCTCTCTTGTCTGGTTCGCTCTCTTATCTGTCTCGCTCTCATATCTGGCTTGCTCGCTTGCTCTCATATCTGGCTCAATCGCTTGCTCTCAAATCTGGCTCGCTCGCTTGCTCTCATATCTGGCTAGCTCGCTTGCTCTCTTGTCTTGCTCGCTCTCTTATCTGGCTCGCTCGCTCTCATATCTGGCTGGCTCGCTTGCTCTCATATCTGGCTCGCTCGCTTGCTCTCATATCTGGCTCGCTCTCATATCTGGATCGCTCGCTTGCTCTCATATCTGGCTGGCTCGCTTGCTTAATTGTCTGTCTCGCTCTCTTATCTGCCTCGCTCTCTCTCACATCTGGCTTGCTCGCTTGCTCTCATATCTGGCTCGCTTGCTGCTCTCTTGTCTGGCTCACTGTCTTATCTGGCTCGCTCGCATATCTTGCTCGCGCACTCTCACATCTGGCTCGCTCGCTCTCATATCTGGCTCGCTCGCTTGCTCTCTTGTCTGGCTCGCTCTCTTATCTGGCTTGCTCGCTAGCATATCTGGCTCGCTCGCTTGCTCTCTTGTCTGGCTTGCTCTCTTATCTGTCTCGCTCTCACATCTGGCTCGCTCGCTTGCTCTCATATCTGGCTCGCTTGCTTGCTCTCTTGTCTGGCTCGCTCTCTTATCTGGCTTGCTCGCTAGCATATCTGGCTCGCTCGCTTGCTCTCTTGTCTGGCTTGCTCTCTTATCTGGCTTGCTCGCTCTCATGTCTGGCTCGCTCGCTTGCTCTCATGTCTGGCTTGCTCGCTCTCATCCTGCTTTCTCGCTTGCTCTCATGTCTGGTTCGCTCTCTTATCTGGCTTGCTCTCATATCTGGCTTGCTCGCTTGCTCTCATATCTGGCTCGCTCGCTTGCTCTCTTGTCTGGCTCGCTCTCTTATCTGGCTCGCTCGCATATCTGGCTCGCTCGCTCTCACATTTGGCTGGCTTGCTTGCTCTCATATCTGGCTCGCTCGCTTGCTCTCATGTCTGGCTCGCTCGCTTGCTCTCTTGTCTGGCTCGCTCTCTTATCTGGCTCGCTCGCATATCTGGCTCGCTCGCTCTCACATCTAGCTGGCTCGCTTGCTCTCTTATCTGCCTCGCTCGCTTGCTCTCTTGTCTGGCTCGCTCTCTTATCTGGCTCGCTCTCATATCTGGCTTGCTAGCTTGCTCTCATATCTGGCTCGCTCGCTTTCTCTCTTGTCTGTCTCGCTCTCTTTTATGGCTCGCTCACATATCTGGCTCGCTCGCTCTCAAATCTGGCTCGCTCGCTTGCTCTCATATCTGGCTTGCTCGCTTGCTCTCATATCCGGCTCGCTCGCTTGCTCTCATATCTGGCTCGCTCGCTTGCTCTCTTGTCTGGCTCGCTCTCTTATCTGGCTCGCTCGCATATCTGGCTCACTCCCTCTCAAATCTGGCTCGCTCGCTTGCTCTCATATCTGGCTAGTTCGCTTGCTCTCTTGTCTTGCTCGCTCTCTTATCTGGCTCGCTCGCTCTCATATCTGGCTGGCTCGGTCGTTCTCATATCTGGCTGGCTCGCTTGCTCTCATATCGGGCTCGCTCGCTTGCTCTCTTGTCTGGCTCGCTCTCTTATCTGGCTTGCTCGCTAGCATATCTGGCTCGCGCGCTTGCTCTCTTGTCTGGCTTGCTCTCTTATCTGGCTCGCTCGCTCTCATATCTGGCTGGCTCGCTTGCTCTCTTGTCTTGCTCGCTCTCTTATCTGGCTCGCTCGCTCTCATATCTGGCTGGCTCGCTTGCTCTCATATCTGGCTCGCTCGCTTGCTCTCATATCTGGCTCGCTCGCTCTCATGTCTGGCTCGCTCTTATATCTGGCTCGCTCGCTTGCTCTCATATCTGGCTCGCTCGCTTGCTTAATTGTCTGGCTCGCTCTATTATCTGCCTCGCTCTCTCTCACATCTGGCTTGCTCGCTTGCTCTCATATCTGGCTCGCTCGCTTGCTCTCTTGTCTGGCTCGCTCTCTTATCTGGCTCGCTCGCATATCTGGCTCGCTCGCTCTCACATCTGGCTGGCTTGCTTGTGCTCATATCTGGCTCGCTCGCTTGCTCTCATATCTGGCTCGCTCGCTTGCTCTCTTGTCTGGCTCGCTCTCTTATCTGGCTCGCTCGCCTATCTGGCTCGCTCGCTCTCACATCGAGCTGGCTCGCTTGCTCTCATATATGGCTAGTTCGCTTGCTCTCTTGTATTGCTCCCTCTCTTATCTGGCTTGCTCGCTCTCATATCTGGCTGGCTCGCTTGCTCTCATATCTGGCTCGCTCGCTTGCTCTCTTGTCTGGCTCGCTCTCTTATCTGGCTTGCTCGCTAGCATATCTGGCTCGCACGCTTGCTCTCTTGTCTGGCTTGCTCTCTTATCTGGCTCGCTCGGTCTCATATCTGGCTCGCTCGCTTGCTCTCATGTCTGGCTCGCTCGCTCTCATATCATGGTTTCTCGCTTGCTCTCTTGTCTGGCTCGCTCGCATATCTTGCTCGCTCGCTTGCTCTCTTGTCTGACTTGCTCTCTTATCTTTCTTGCTCTCACATCTGGCTCACTCGCTTGCTCTCATATCTGGCTCGCTCGCTTGCTCTCTTGTCTGGCTCACTCTCTTATCTGGCTTGCTCGCTAGCATATCTGGCTCGCTCGCTTGCTCTCTTGTCTGGCTTGCTATCTTATCTGGCTCGCTCGCTCTCATATCTGGCTCGCTCGCTTGCTTTCATGTCTGGCTCGCTCGCTCTCATATCTGGCTCGCTTGCTTGCTCTCATGTCTGGCTCGCGCGCTTTCATATCTGGCTTTCTCGCTTGCTCTCTTGTCTGGTTCGCTCTCTTATCTGGCTCGCTCTCATATCTGGCTTGCTCGCTTGCTCTCATATCTGGCTCGCCCGCTTGCTCTCTTGTCTGGCTCGCTCTCTTATCTGGCTCGCTCGCATATCTGGCTCGCTCGCTTTCACATCTGGCTGGCTCGCTTGCTCTCATATCTGGCTCGCTCGCTCTCATATCTGGCTCGCTCGCTTGCTCTCTTGTCTTGCTCGCTCTCTTATCTGGCTTGCTCGCTCTCATATATGGCTGGCTCGCTCGCTCTCATATCTGGCTCGCTCGCTTGCTCTCTTGTCTTGCTCGCTCTCTTATCTGGCTTGCTCGCTCTCATATATGGCTGGCTCGCTTGCTCTCATATCTGGCTCGCTCGCTTGCTCTCTTGTCTGGCTTCCTCTCTTGTCTGGCTTGCTCTCTTATCTGGCTCGCTCGCTCTCATATCTGGCTCGCTCGCTTGCTCTCATGTCTGGTTCGCTCGCTCTCATATCTGGCTTTCTCGCTTGCTCTCTTGTCTGGCTCGCTCTCTTATCTGGCTCGCTCGCATATCTGGCTCGCTCGCTCTCACATCTGGCTGGCTCGCTTGCTCTCATTTCTGTCTGGCTCGCTTGCTCTCATATCTGGCTCGCTCGCTTGCTCTCTTGTCTGGCTCGCTCTCATATCTGGCTAGCTCGCTTGCTCTCTTGTATTGCCCGCTCTCTTATCTGGCTCGCTCGCTCTCATATCTGGCTGGCTCGCTTGCTCTCATATCTGGCTCGCTCGCTTGCTCTCATATCTGGCTCGCTCGCTCTCCTGTCTGGCTCACTCTCATATCTGGATCGCTCGCTTGCTCTCATATCTGGCTCGCTCGCTTGCTTAATTGTCTGGCTCTCTCTTATCTTTCTTGCTCTCACATCTGGCTCACTCGCTTGCTCTCATATCTGGCTCGCTCGCTTGCTCTCTTGTCTGGCTCGCTCTCTTATCTGGCTCGCTCTCTTATCTGGCTCACTCGCATATCTGGCTCGCTCGCTCTCAAATCTGGCTGGCTTGCTTGCTCTCATATCTGGCTCGCTCGCTTGCTCTCATATCTGGCTCGCTCGCTTGCTCTCTTGTCTGTCTCGCTCTCTTTTATGGCTCGCTCACATATCTGGCTCACTCGCTCTCAAATCTGGCTCGCTCGCTTGCTCTCATATCTGGCTTGCTCGCTTGCTCTCATATCCGGCTCGCTCGCTTGATCTCATATCTGGCTCGCTCGCTTGCTCTCTTATCTGGCTCGCTCGCATATCTGGCTAGCTTGCTCTCAAATCTGTCTCGCTCGCTTGCTCTCATATCTGGCTAGTTCGCTTGCTCTCTTGTCTTGCTCGCTCTCTTATCTGTCTCGCCCGCTCTCATATCTGGCTGGCTCGCTTGCTCTCATATCTGGTTCGCTCGCTTGCTCTCTTGTCTGGCTCGCTCTTATCTGGCTTGATCGCTTGCTCTCTTGTCTGGCTCGCTCTCTTATCTGGCTCGCTTGCATATCTTGCTCGCTCGCTCTCTTATCTGGCTCGCTCGCATATCTTGCTCGCTCGCTTGCTCTCTTGTCTGACTTGCTCTCTTATCTGTCTCGCTCTCACATCTGGCTCGCTCGCTTGCTCTCATATCTGGCTCGCTCGCTTGCTCTCTTGTCTGGCTCGCTCTCTTATCTGGCTTGCTTGCTAGCATATTTGGCTCACTCGCTTGCTCTCTTGTCTGGCTCGCTCTCTTATCTGGCTCGCTCGCATATCTGGCTTGCTCGCTTTCACATCTGGCCGGCTCGCTTGCTTTCATATCTGGCTCGCTCGCTCACATATCTGGCTCGCTCGATTGCTCTTTTGTCTGGTTCGCTCTCTTATCTGTCTCCCTCTCATATCTGGCTCACTCGCTTGCTCTCAAATCTGGCTCGCTCGCTTGCTCTCATATCTGGCTAGCTCGCTTGCTCTCTTGTCTTGCTCGCTCTCTTATCTGGCTCGCTCGCTCTCATATCTGGCTGGCTCGCCTGCTCTCATATCTGGCTCGCTCGCTTGCTCTCATATCTGGCTCGCTCGCTCTCATGTCTGGCTCGCTCTCATATCTGGATCGCTCGCTTGCTCTCATATCTGGCTGGCTCACTTGCTTAATTGTCTGGCTCGCTCTCTTATCTGCCTCGCTCTCTCTCACATCTGGCTTGCTCGCTTGCTCTCATATCTGGCTCGCTCGCTGCTCTCTTGTCTGGCTTGCTGTCTTATCTGGCTCGCTCGCATATCTTGCTCGCTCACTCTCACATCTGGCTCGCTCGCTTGCTCTCATATCTGGCTCGCTCGCTTGCTCTCTTGTCTGGCTTGCTCTCTTATCTGGCTTGCTCGCTAGCATATCTGGCTCGCTCACTTGCTCTCTTGTCTGGCTTGCTCTCTTATCTGTCTCGCTCTCACATCTGGCTCGCTCGCTTGCTCTCATATCTGGCTAGCTCGCTTGCTCTCTTGTCTGGCTTGCTCTCTTATCTGGCTTGCTCGCTAGCATATCTGCCTCGCTCGCTTGCTCTCTTATCTGGCTCGCTCGCTCTCATGTCTGGCTTGCTCGCTTGCTCTCATATCTGGCTCGCTCGCTTGCTCTCTTGTCTGGCTCGCTCTCTTATCTGGCTCGCTCGCATATCTGGCTCGCTCGCTCTCACATCTGGCTGGGTTGCTTGCTCTCGTATCTGGCTCGCTCGCTTGCTCTCATATCTGGCTCGCTCGCTTGCTCTCTTAACTGGCTCGCTCTCTTATCTGGCTCGCTCGCATATCTGGCTCGCTCGCTCTCACATCTAGCTGGCTCGCTTGCTCTCATATCGGGCTCGCTCGCTTGCTCTCTTGTCTGGCTCGCTCTCTTATCTGTCTCTCTCTCATATCTGGCTTGCTAGCTTGCTCTCATATCTGGCTTGCTCGCTTGCTCTCTTGTCTGTCTCGCTCTCTTTTATGGCTCGCTCGCATATCTGGCTCGCTCGCTCTCAAATCTGGCTCGCTCGCTCTCAAATATGGCTCGCTCGCTCTCAAATATGGCTCGCTCGCTTGCTCTCATATCTGGCTTGCTCGCTTGCTCTCATATCCGGCTCGCTCGCTTGCTCTCATATCTGGCTCGCTCGCTTGCTCTCTTGTCTTGCTCGCTCTCTTATCTGGCTCGCTCGCATATCTGGCTCGCTCGCTTGCTCTCATATCTGGCTAGTTCGCTTGCTCTCATATCTGGCTCGCTCGCTCTCATGTCTGGCTCGCTCTCATATCTGGATCACTCGCTTGCTCTCATATCTGGCTCGCTCGCTTAATTGTCAGGCTCGCTCTCTTATCTGCCTCGCTCTCTCTCACATCTGGCTTGATCGCTTGCTCTCATATCTGGCTCGCTCGCTTGCTCTCTTGTCTGGCTCGCTCTCTTATCTGGCTTGCTCTCTTATCTGGCTCACTCGCATATCTGGCTCGCTCGCTCTCAAATCTGGCTGGCTTGCTTGCTCTCATATCTGGCTCGCTCGCTTGCTCTCATATCTGGCTCGCTCGCTTGCTCTCTTGTCTGTCTCGCTCTCTTTTATGGCTCGCTCACATATCTGGCTCACTCGCTCTCAAATCTGGCTCGCTCGCTTGCTCTCATATCTGGCTTGCTCGCTTGCTCTCATGTCCGGCTCGCTCGCTTGATCTCATATCTGGCTCGCTCGCTTGCTCTCTTATCTGGTTCGCTCGCATATCTGGCTAGCTTGCTCTCAAATCTGTCTCGCTCGCTTGCTCTCATATCTGGCTAGTTCGCTTGCTCTCTTGTCTTGCTCGCTCTCTTATCTGTCTCGCTCGCTCTCATATCTGGCTGGCTCGCTTGCTCTCATATCTGGTTCGCTCGCTTGCTTTCTTGTCTGGCTTGCTCTTATCTGGCTTGCTCGCTTGCTCTCTCTTCTGGCTCGCTCTCTTATCTGGCTCGCTCGCATATCTTGCTCGCTCGCTCTCTTATCTGGCTCGCTCGCATATCTTGCTCGCTCGCTTGCTCTCTTGTCTGACTTGCTCTCTTATCTGTCTCGCTCTCACATCTGGCTCGCTCGCTTGCTCTCATATCTGGCTCGCTCGCTTGCTCTCTTGTCTGGCTCGCTCTCTTATCTGGCTTGCTTGCTAGCATATTTGGCTCACTCGCTTGCTCTCTTGTCTGGCTTGCTCTCTTATCTGTCTCGCTCGCTCTCATGTCTGGCTCGCTCGCTCTCATCTCTGGCTCGCTCGCTTGCTCTCATGTCTGGCTCGCTCGCTCTCATATCTGGCTTTCTCGTTTGCTCTCTTGTTTGGTTCGCTCTCTTATCTGGCTCGCTCTCTTATCTGGCTTGCTCTCATATCTGGCTCGCTCGCTTGCTCTCTTGTCTGGCTCGCTCTCATATCTGGCTCGCTCGCTCTCACATCTGTCCGGCTCGCTTGCTCTCATATCTGGCTCGCTCGCTCTCATATCTGGCTCGCTCGCTTGCTCTCTTGTCTGGTTCGCTCTCTTATCTGTCTCGCTCTCATATCTGGCTTGCTCGCTTGCTCTCATCTCTGGCTCAATCGCTTGCTCTCAAATCTGGCTAGCTCGCTTGCTCTCATATCTGGCTAGCTCGCTTGCTCTCTTGTCTTGCTCGCTCTTTTATCTGGCTCGCTCGCTCTCATATCTGGCTGGCTCGCTTGCTCTCATGTCTGGTTCGCTCTCTTATCTGGCTTGCTCTCATATCTGGCTTGCTCGCTTGCTCTCATATCTGGCTCGCTCGCTTGCTCTCTTGTCTGGCTCGCTCTCTTATCTGGCTCGCTCGCATATCTGGCTCGCTCGCTCTCACATTTGGCTGGCTTGCTTGCTCTCATATCTGGCTCGCTCGCTTGCTCTCATATCTGGCTCGCTCGCTTGCTCTCTTGTCTGGCTCGCTCTCTTATCTGGCTCGCTCGCATATCTGGCTCGCTCGCTCTCACATCTAGCTGGCTCGCTTGCTCTCATATCTGGCTCGCTCGCTTGCTCTCTTGTCTGGCTCGCTCTCTTATCTGGCTCGCTCTCATATCTGGCTTGCTAGCTTGCTCTCATATCTGGCTCGCTCGCTTTCTCTCTTGTCTGTCTCGCTCTCTTTTATGGCTCGCTCACATATCTGGCTCGCTCGCTCTCAAATCTGGCTCGCTCGCTTGCTCTCATATCTGGCTTGCTCGCTTGCTCTCATATCCGGCTCGCTCGCTTGCTCTCATATCTGGCTCGCTCGCTTGCTCTCTTGTCTGGCTCGCTCTCTTATCTGGCTCGCTCGCATATCTGGCTCGCTCGCTCTCACATTTGGCTGGCTTGCTTGCTCTCATATCTGGCTCGCTCGCTTGCTCTCATATCTGGCTCGCTCGCTTGCTCTCTTGTCTGGCTCGCTCTCTTATCTGGCTCGCTCGCATATCTGGCTCGCTCGCTCTCACATCTAGCTGGCTCGCTTGCTCTCATATCTGGCTCGCTCGCTTGCTCTCTTGTCTGGCTCGCTCTCTTATCTGGCTCGCTCTCATATCTGGCTTGCTAGCTTGCTCTCATATCTGGCTCGCTCGCTTTCTCTCTTGTCTGTCTCGCTCTCTTTTATGGCTCGCTCACATATCTGGCTCGCTCGCTCTCAAATCTGGCTCGCTCGCTTGCTCTCATATCTGGCTTGCTCGCTTGCTCTCATATCCGGCTCGCTCGCTTGCTCTCATATCTGGCTCGCTCGCTTGCTCTCTTGTCTGGCACGCTCTCTTATCTGGCTCGTTCGCATATCTGGCTCACTCCCTCTCAAATCTGGCTCGCTCGCTTGCTCTCATATCTGGCTAGTTCACTTGCTCTCTTGTCTTGCTCGCTCTCTTATCTGGCTCGCTCGCTCTCATATCTGGCTGGCTCGGTCGCTCTCATATCTGGCTGGCTCGCCTGCTCTCATATCGGGCTCGCTCGCTTGCTCTCTTGTCTGGCTCGCTCTCTTATCTGGCTTGCTCGCTAGCATATCTGGCTCGCGCGCTTGCTCTCTTGTCTGGCTTGCTCTCTTATCTGGCTCGCTCACTCTCATATCTGGCTGGCTCGCTTGCTCTCTTGTCTTGCTCGCTCTCTTATCTGGCTCGCTCGCTCTCATATCTGGCTGGCTCGCTTGCTCTCATATCTGGCTCGCTCGCTTGCTCTCATATCTGGCTCGCTCGCTCTCATGTCTGGCTCGCTCTCATATCTGGATCGCTCGCTTGCTCTCATATCTGGCTCGCTCGCTTGCTTAATTGTCTGGCTCGCTCTCTTATCTGCCTCGCTCTCTCTCACATCTGGCTTGCTCGCTTGCTCTCATATCTGGCTTGCTCGCTTGCTCTCTTGTCTGGCTCGCTCTCTTATCTGGCTCGCTCGCTTGCTTAATTGTCTGGCTCGCTCTCTTATCTGCCTCGCTCTCTCTCACATCTGGCTTTCTCGCTTGCTCTCATATCTGGCTCGCTCGCTGCTCTCTTGTCTGGCTCGCTCTCTTATCTGGCTGGCTCGCATATCTTGCTCGCTCGCTCTCACATCTGGCTCGCTCGCTTGCTCTCATATCTGGCTCGCTCGCTTAATCTCTTGTCTGGCTCGCTCTCTTATCTGGCTTGCTCACTAGCAAATCTGGCTCGCTCGCTTGCTCTCTTGTCTGGCTTGCTCTCTTACCTGTCTCGCTCTCACATCTGGCTTGCTCGCTTGCTCTCATATCTGGCTCGCTCGCTTGCTCTCGTCTGGCTCGCTCTCTTATCTGGCTTGCTTGCTAGCATATCTGGCTCGCTCGCTTGCTCTCTTGTCTGGCTTGCTCTCTTATCTGTCTCGCTCGCTCTCATATCTGGCTCGCTCACTTCCTCTCTTGTCTGGCTCGCTCGCTCTCATCTCTGGCTCGCTCGCTTGCTCTTATGTCTGGCTCGCTCGCTCTCATATATGGCTTTCTTGCTTGCTCTTTTGTCTGGTTCGCTCTCTTATCTGGCTCGCTTTCATATCTGGCTTGCTCTCATATCTGGCTCGCTCGCTTGCTCTCTTGTCTGGCTCGCTCTCTTATCTGGCTCGCTCGCATATCTGGCTCGCTCGCTTTCACATCTGGCCGGCTCGCTTGCTTTCATATCTGGCTCGCTCGCTCACATATCTGGCTCGCTCGATTGCTCTCTTGTCTGGTTCGCTCTCTTATCTGTCTCGCTCTCATATCTGGCTCACTCGCTTGCTCTCAAATCTGGCTCGCTCGCTTGCTCTCATATCTGGCTAGCACACTTGCTCTCTTGTCTTGCTCGCTCTCTTATCTGGCTCGCTCGCTCTCATATCTGGCTCGCTCGCTTGCTCTCATATCTGGCTCGCTCGCTCTCATGTCTGGCTCGCTCTCATATCTGGATCGCTCGCTTGCTCTCATATCTGGCTGGCTCGCTTGCTTAATTGTCTGGCTCGCTCTCTTATCTGCCTCGCTCTCTTTCACATCTGGCTTGCTCGCTTGCTCTCATATCTGGCTCGCTCGCTGCTCTCTTGTCTGGCTCGCTGTCTTATCTGGCTCGCTCGCATATCTTGCTCGCTCACTCTCACATCTGGCTCGCTCGCTTGCTCTCATATCTGGCTCGCTCGCTTAATCTCTTGTCTGGCTTGCTCTCTTATCTGGCTTGCTCGCTAGCATATCTGGCTCGCTCGCTTGCTCTCTTGTCTGACTTGCTCTCTTATCTGTCTCGCTCTCACATCTGGCTCGCTCGCTTGCTCTCATATCTGGCTCGCTCGCTTGCTCTCTTGTCTGGCTCGCTCTCTTATCTGGCTTGTTTGCTAGCATATTTGGCTCACTCGCTTGCTCTCTTGTCTGGCTTGCTCTCTTATCTGTCTCGCTCGCTCTCATATCTGGCTCGCTCACTTGCTCTCATGTCTGGCTCGCTCGCTCTCATCTCTGGCTCGCTCGCTTGCTCTCATGTCTGGCTTTCTCGTTTGCTCTCTTGTTTGGTTCGCTCTCTTATCTGGCTCGCTCTCTTATCTGGCTTTCTCGTTTGCTCTCTTGTTTGGTTCGCTCTCTTATCTGGCTCGCTCTCTTATCTGGCTTGCTCTCATATCTGGCTCGCTCGCTTGCTCTCTTGTCTGGCTCGCTCTCATATCTGGCTCGCTCGCTCTCACATCTGTCCGGCTCGCTTGCTCTCATATCTGGCTCGCTCGCTCTCATATCTGGCTCGCTTGCTTGCTCTCTTGTCTGGTTCGCTCTCTTATCTGTCTCGCTCTCATATCTGGCTTGCTCGCTTGCTCTCATATCTGGCTCAATCGCTTGCTCTCAAATCTGGCTCGCTCGCTTGCTCTCATATCTGGCTAGCTCGCTTGCTCTCTTGTCTTGCTCGCTCTCTTATCTGGCTCGCTCGCTCTCATATCTGGCTGGCTCGCTTGCTCTCATATCTGGCTCGCTCGCTTGCTCTCATATCTGGCTCGCTCGCTCTCATGTCTGGCTCGCTCTTATATCTGGCTCGCTCGCTTGCTCTCATATCTGGCTCGCTCGCTTGCTTAATTGTCTGGCTCGCTCTATTATCTGCCTCGCTCTCTCTCACATCTGGCTTGCTCGCTTGCTCTCATATCTGGCTCGCTCGCTTGCTCTCTTGTCTGGCTCGCTCTCTTATCTGGCTCGCTCGCATATCTGGCTCGCTCGCTCTCACATCTGGCTGGCTTGCTTGTGCTCATATCTGGCTCGCTCGCTTGCTCTCATATCTGGCTCGCTCGCTTGCTCTCTTGTCTGGCTCGCTCTCTTATCTGGCTCGCTCGCCTATCTGGCTCGCTCGCTCTCACATCGAGCTGGCTCGCTTGCTCTCATATATGGCTAGTTCGCTTGCTCTCTTGTATTGCTCCCTCTCTTATCTGGCTTGCTCGCTCTCATATCTGGCTGGCTCGCTTGCTCTCATATCTGGCTCGCTCGCTTGCTCTCTTGTCTGGCTCGCTCTCTTATCTGGCTTGCTCGCTAGCATATCTGGCTCGCACGCTTGCTCTCTTGTCTGGCTTGCTCTCTTATCTGGCTCGCTCGGTCTCATATCTGGCTCGCTCGCTTGCTCTCATGTCTGGCTCGCTCGCTCTCATATCATGGTTTCTCGCTTGCTCTCTTGTCTGGCTCGCTCGCATATCTTGCTCGCTCGCTTGCTCTCTTGTCTGACTTGCTCTCTTATCTTTCTTGCTCTCACATCTGGCTCACTCGCTTGCTCTCATATCTGGCTCGCTCGCTTGCTCTCTTGTCTGGCTCACTCTCTTATCTGGCTTGCTCGCTAGCATATCTGCTCGCTCGCTTGCTCTCTTGTCTGTCTTGCTATCTTATCTGGCTCGCTCGCTTCATATCTGGCTCGCTCGCTTGCTTTCATGTCTGCTCGCTCGCTCTCATATCTGGCTCGCTTGCTTGCTCTCATGTCTGGCTCGCGCTCTTTCATATCTGGCTTTCCTCGCTTGCTCTCTTGTCTGGTTCGCTCTCTTATCTGGCTCGCTCTCATATCTGGCTTGCTCGCTTGCTCTCATATCTGGCTCGCCCGCTTGCTCTCTTGTCTGGCTCGCTCTCTTATCTGCTCGCTCGCATATCTGGCTCGCTCGCTTTCACATCTGGCTGGCTCGCTTGCTCTCATATCTGGCTCGCTCGCTCTCATATCTGGCTCGCTCGCGATTGCTCTCTTTTCTTGCTCGCTCTCTATCTGGCTTGCTCGCTCTCATATATGGCTGGCTCGCTCGCTCTCATATCTGGCTCGCTCGCTTGCTCTCTTGTCTTGCTCGCTCTCTTATCTGGCTTGCTCGCTCTCATATATGGCTGGCTCGCTTGCTCTCATATCTGGCTCGCTCGCTTGCTCTCTTGTCTGGCTTCCTCTCTTGTCTGGCTTGCTCTCTTATCTGCTCGCTCGCTCTCATATCTGGCTCGCTCGGCTTGCTCTCATGTCTGGTTCGCTCGCTCTCATATCTGGCTTTCTCGCTTGCTCTCTTGTCTGGCTCGCTCTCTTATCTGGCTCGCTCGCATATCTGGCTCGCTCGCTCTCACATCTGGCTGGCTCGCTTGCTCTCATTTCTGTCTGGCTCGCTTGCTCTCATATCTGGCTCGCTCGCTTGCTCTCTTGTCTGGCTCGCTCTCATATCTGGCTAGCTCGCTTGCTCTCTTGTATTGCCCGCTCTCTATCTGGCTCGCTCGCTCTCATATCTGGCTGGCTCGCTTGCTCTCATATCTGGCTCGCTCGCTT